>NC_135500.1:66727811-67022811 GCF_052857255.1 Amblyomma americanum
CATCCATCGAAGCCCAGCCATACGGCTACAAGGGAAAGCTATACAGCTTTTTCAGAAACTTCGCTGTTAAAGAAAAATTCGTACTGGACCCTAGTTGGAACCCGGGACCCCCGCTTCACATGTGATGTCGCTCTACAATCTGAGCTAACCGGTACGGCATGCTTATGGTAGGGCGAGAGCGAATTAATAACTCGAAGGGGGAACGGTGTTATGCTTATGGTAATACTGCAAGGTGGAGTACATTTGTAATAAAGGAGTAATTAATCATTGGCATACCCCCAAGCGCAGCCATACCGCTACATGGGAAAGCTAACAGCTTTCACAGAAACTTCGTCGTTAAGAAAAAATTCGTCCTTGTCCGGGGTTCGAACGCGGACTAACGCTTCACCGGTGTAGTCCCTCTGCCATCTGAGCTAACCGGGACGGCAAGCTTGTGGTAGGACGAGAGTGACTTGATCAATAACTCTATCTGGGAACAGTGTTGGTCAAATGTTTAAGAGAATACCCCAAGTTGGAGTAGGTTTGTAATAAGGAAGTAATTACTCACTGGCAACCACCCAATTAAGCGCAGCCATACGGGTACAAAGGCTACAAGCTTTTCTTTGTAGCCGTGTCTGTGTGTTTCGGTGGATGCCAGTGAGTAATTACTTCCTTATTACAAATCTACTCCACCTTGGGGTAATCTCCCAAACATTCGACCAACACTGCTCGCACTTCGAGTTATTGATCAATTCTCGCTCGCCCTACCACAAGCTTGCCGTCCCAGTTACCTCAGATGGAAGAGAGACTGCTCCGGTGCAGCAGTAGTGATGAATTTTTCTTTAACTACGATGTTTCTGAGAAAGTTGTGTAGCTTTTCTTAGTAGCCGTATGGCTGCCCTTGGGTGGGTGACAATGAGTAATTACTCCCTTGTTTTGAGTAGGTGGATCATTTCTACAACCTTTGTCGTAAAGTTCCGAGACTGAGTCCATTTAAAAAGGTGCGTTTAACATTGAAATCATTTGTGCAGCCCCCCTTCGAAATAGTCTCCCTTGCAGTCTACACAAAGCTTCCAACGCTTCTTGAGGTCTTGGAAACGGTTAGAAAACGCTTCTTTTCGCAGGGCTGTCACCTCCTTTGTCGTGGCGTCATGAATGGCCTGCACGTTCCCCATCCGATCTTTTAGGGCTCTCTTCAAACCAGGAAACAGGAAAAAAATCGCATGCGGAGAGGTGAGGCGAGTATGACGGATAGGGAAGTACAGTAATGCTTTGCTTCGCGAGAAAGTTTGTCACGCTGAGAGCAATGTGCGGTCTTGCGTTATCGTGTAGAGGCTCCATTGTCCAGATGCCCATAAGTCAGGGCGACGGAGTCGCAGTGCATCACGCATGTGTTGGAGCACGACGATATAAAACTTCTGATTCACCGTCTGCCCTTGTGGGAGGAACTCGTGATGTGATACCTCTGGCATCTAAAAAAGCTATCAGCATCGTCTCTGCTTCGGTCTTCTGTCGCCGCACCTTTCTCGACGCCGGAGAGCGTGTGGACCGCCAATCGGCGCTCTGATTCTTTGTGTGAAGATCGTAATGAAAACACCACGTTTCTTCTTCAGCAATGATATTGTCGACGAATGCAGCATCCTTCTCTGCCTCAGAGAGCAAATCAGCGCTCACTGATGTCCGCGCGTCCGTCTGGTACAGTGTGAGGAAGTGCGGCACAAGTCGGGCATTCAGCTTTCGTTTCCCCAAGTTTATTACTAATGTCGACAGCATCTTATAGCATGCGGACTGTACTGGTGCGGTTTTTCTCTATGATTTCTCTGATCCGAGCCAGGTTATTTCCATTCCGTGAGGTTTACGGGCGCCCCTGCCTTGTGTCGTCTTCCACCGACATTCTCCCCGAAACGAACCTCTTGTGCCACTCGAAAACTCACGCCCGCGATAAAGTCCGTTGCCGTAAGCGTCACGAAGGAGCTCATACGTCTGTGTGGCTGTCTTGCCAAGCTTCACACAGAACTTTATGCTTACACGCTGTTCGAGGTGGACGTTCATCTCTCCCCATTCACTCACAGTAGAAGGCGCAGACGACTAGCGACAACGTATATTTCTACATGTAGTGACATCTAACGGCTGCCACAGATACTAAGATAAAAAAGCTCAGGTTAGCCCGCAAAAATGGCCCTACACATACGCACAAACATTTGTTTTATGGAATCATTTCTAGAGAAGAAAATAAATCACTCTCGAAACTTTAGGACAAAGGTTGTATGTACAGTGTCTCTGGGCCAACAGTTTGTTAGCAAGAGACTACCAAAATTGACACGTACTAACCGTCCCAATCAAAACGACAATTGTAAACGATATGATATTCTGCTTATTGCATTATATTTTGAATTAGTATTCTCGAAAGGTGGGAGGTTATCCTCGCCCGGGGCAATAATCAAACAATTAGTGAAAAGTAAACACAGATATACTCACGTAAGAATTAAAAAGTGGATGATTGAAAGTCTTGTTGGCATCATACGCGTCGCTGTCTATGTCCAACACAGCATAGTACGTTAATTTTGCCCACATATATGCGCTCTTTATATGCCTCTCAACGCTGGCAGTATTGAATAAACTGACCCATTCCTGGTTACTGGAAAGGAAAATAAATGTTGTTAGTACCTCGATTATCCTAGACTACCAATTAGAGCAGTAGGATATATAGTGGCCATTTCATGCATTTGGTCGTTTCTCTCTCTATCTGATTTTGTTTGCTTGTTTGTTTTTCTAAGGCCTCTTTTGTGGCAGGCCGCACCTGCACACCGGGTTCTCAGCAATTGCAACTATGTGCAGGGAAGCCTACCAGTAATATTTAAAATCAGGTTTTTCCGGTAAAGAGAAGCTTTCTGTGGAACATTAAACCAGTATTTGTAAATGTCAAAAAAAAAGAGGCGAATCATGTGAACTAAAAAGTGATTAACTGAATTTTAATAGTAAACACTTAACTCTCAAGGATATCCACCTGACTGCTATTAGCGTACTCTACTCGGCCGTCAGTACTAAACGTACCAGATTTTAGAGTTTATAAAGCGAAATTACTGTCGCCGCTGTGGTACAACAAATACTTCGGCTACGTCGTGCTAAACTACATGCGCTTTCTAGAAACATGAAGGCAAAGCAACCCCCCCCCCCCCCCCCCCCGATGCACGAAACGGGTCGAAATATTCAAATCTTCTCGGTCAGTAGTCGGCTTGCCTGGAACACCTGGTATACCCACCTGCAGGTTGTCCACAACCAGGTGGGCAGCTTTCATATATATAATTATAGACAAACGCACGGTTAAAACCACAACAAGGTTTTACTGACGTTTCGACTGGGCACTAGGCTTATTCACAGTGCTACGTGATTATTCTAGAGAGTATTTATAGCGATTGCAGAAATGCTGCTTCAATGCGCATAGTAAACCCCGTACTCCCCCCCCCCCCCCCCCTAAAAAAAAAAGAAACGCTTTACAAAAATCTCAGCTATGCACTTGCCGCGGGACGAATCTCTTTCAAGACGATGTCCAGCGGCCGTGCTTCAGACACAGCAGAAAACACCGCACAAAACTCCCACACACCACACAACAGAAAACGTCGAAAAAGACACGCGAAGGCACGCTAGCAAGCGCCGAAGCGCGCGCACACACACACACACGCGCACGCAAAACATTCCATTTGAATGAAGTTTCTAATAAATTCATTGCCCGTACCACGTGGTGCCACGGTCAGAAAACGTGTCCTTGATCTGATAAATGCCGACTTGCTTTAAGGAAGGACATTCAATAGTCAGGCGGATCACCATTGTGACCTAGGAATGTGAGTTTGGTAGGCCGATCTAGTTTTACTGGAAGAGCTATAAATTGTGAATCTACGCACCCCTCCGTTTGTGTGTTCCCGCCACAGCAGTCTTCACTTAAGTCAGTCCTAAAAGCAGTGCGGGGTCCTGATACAGTGGCGCTTCTCCGAGTACGCGCTCCTATGCGACCACCTGAAAAAAGGCGCCCGATAGGACGAGCGGAGACACTGAGTCTAGAAGACTTCCTTCTCTTATGCGCCTTCACTGCGGCGTACCTGCCACGATATATGTACTCAGCGCAGCCGTACCGACCCTGCCACTACCTGAAAAGAAAACCGGCGCCCTATACTACGAGCGGAGACACTGAGTATAGCAGACATCCTTCCCCCATCCGCCTTCACTGCGGCATGCCTGCCACGACATATGTATTCAACGCCGTCATAACGACTCTGCGACCACCTGAAAAGAAAAGCGGAGCCCGATACGAAGAGCGGAGACACTGAGTTTAGCAGACTTCCTTCTACAATGCGCCTTCACTGCGGCATACCTGCCACAATATATGTACACATCGCAGCCGTAACGACTGTGCGGCCACCTGAAAAGAAAAGCGTCGCCCGATACGACGAGCGGAGACACTGAGTCTAGCAGACTTCCTTCTACAATGCGCCTTCACAGCGGCGTCCGGCCACAATATATGTACTCAGCGCAGCCGTAACGACCATGCCACCACCTGAAAAGAAAAGCGGCGCTCGATACGACGAGCGGAGACACTGAGTCAAGCAGACTTCCTTCCCCCATGCGCCTTCACTGCGGCATACCTGCTACAATATATGTACTCAGCGCAGCCGTAACGACCCTGCCACCACCTGAAAAGAAAAGCGTCGCCCCATACGACGAGCGGAGACACTGAGTCTAGCAGACTTCCTTCCCCCATGCGCCTTCACTGCGGCATACCTGCCAAAATATATGTACTCATCGTAGCCGTAACGACCATGCCACTACCTGAAAAGAAAAGCGGCGCTCGATACGACGAGCGGAGACACTGAGTCAAGCAGACTTCCTTCCCCCATGCGCCTTCACTGCGGCATACCTGCTACAATATATGTACTCAGCGCAGCCGTAACGACTCTGCCACCACCTGAAAAGAAAAGCGTCGCCCCATACGACGAGCGGAGACACTGAGTCTAGCAGACTTCCTTCCCCCATGCGCCTTCACTGCGGCATACCGGCCACAATATATGTACTCAGCGTAGCCGTAACGACCATGCCACCACCTGAAAAGAAAAGCGGCGCTCGATACGACGAGCGGAGACACTGAGTCAAGCAGACTTCCTTCCCCCATGCGCCTTCACTGCGGCATACCTGCTACAATACATGTACTCAGCGCAGCCGTGACGACCCTGCCACCACCTGAAAAGAAAAGCGTCGCCCGATACGACGAGCGGAGGCACTGAGTCTAGCAGACTTCCTTCCCCCATGCGCCTTCACTGCGGTATACCTGCCACAATATATGTACTCAGCGCAGCCGGAACGACCCTGCCACCACCTGAAAAGAAAAGCGTCGCCCGATACGACGAGCGGAGACACTGAGTCAAGCAGACTTCCTTCTCCCATGCGCCTTCACTGCGGCGTAACTGCTACAATAAATGCACTCAGCGCAGCCGTAACGACCCTGCCACCACCTGAAAAGAAAAGCGGCGCCCTATACGACGAGCGAAGACACTGAGTCTAGCAGACTTCCTTCCACGTCCGCCTTCACTGCGGCGTACCTGCTACGATATATGCACTCAGCGCAGCCGTAACAACCCTGCGACCACCTGAAAAGAAAAGCGGCGCCCTATACGAGGAGCGAAGACACTGATTCTAGCAACTTCCTTCCGCCATGCGCCTTCACTGCGGCGTACC
Organism: Amblyomma americanum; assembly: GCF_052857255.1. Classification (NCBI taxonomy): domain Eukaryota; kingdom Metazoa; phylum Arthropoda; class Arachnida; order Ixodida; family Ixodidae; genus Amblyomma; species Amblyomma americanum. The sequence goes on from NC_135500.1 coordinate 66,733,518, forward strand.
TGCCACGATATATATACTCAGCGCAGCAGTAACGACTCTGCCACCACCTGTAAAGAAAAGCGGAGCCCTATACGAGGAGCGATGACGCTGAGTCTAGCAGACTTCCTTCCCCTGTCCGCCTTCACTGCGGTGTACCTGCTACGATATATGTACTCAGCGATGCCATAACAATCCCGCGACCACCATGAAAGAAAAACGGCACCCGATACGACGAGCGCAGACGCTGAGTATAACAGATTTCTTTCTCCCATGCGCCTTCACTGCGGCGTCCCTGCCACGATATATGTATTCAGCGATGCCATAACGATCCTGCGACCACCATGAAAGAAAAACGGCACCCGATACGACGAGCGCAGACGCTGAGTATAGCAGACTTCTTTCTCCCATGCGCCTTCACTGCGGCGTCCCTGCCAAGATATATGTATTCAGCGATGCCATAACGATCCTGCGACCACCATGAAAGAAAAACGGCACCCGATACGACGAGCGCGAACGCTTAGTATAGCAGACTTCCTTCTCCCATGCGCATTCACTGCGTCCTCCCTGCCACGATATATGTATTCAACGATGCCATAACGATCCTGCGACCACCATGAAAGAAAAACGGCACACTATACGAGGAGCGGAGACACTGAGTATAGCAGACTTCCTTCCCCCGTCCGCCTTCACTGCGGCATAAATGCCACAATATATGTACTCAGCGCAGCCATAACGACCCTGCGACCACCCGAAAGAATAACGGCGCCCGATACGACGTGCGCAGACGCGGAGTCTAGCAGACTTCCTTCTACCATGCGCCTTCACTGCGGCGTCCCTGCCACGATATATGTATTCAGCGATGCCATTACGATCCTGCGACCACCTTAAAGCAAAACAGCACCCGATACGACGAGCGCAGACGCTGAGTTTAGCAGACTTCCTTCACCCATGCCCCTTCACTGCGGTGTCCCTGCCACGATATATGTATTCAGCGATGCCATAACGATCCTGCGAACACCTGAAAGAAAAACAGCACCCGATACGACGAGTGCAGACGCTGAGTATAGCAGACTTCTTTCTCCCATGCGCCTTCACTGTGGCGTCCCTGCCACGATATATGTATTCAGCGATGCCATAACGATCTTCGACCACCTGAAAGAAAAACGGCACCCGATACGACGAGCGCAGACGCTGAGTTTAGCAGACTTCCTTCACCCATGCCCCTTCACTGCGGTGTCCCTGCCACGATATATGTATTCAGCGATGCCATAACGATCCTGCGAACACCTGAAAGAAAAACAGCACCCGATACGACGAGCGCAGACGCTGAGTATAGCAGACATCTTTCTCCCATGCGCCTTCACTGTGGCGTCCCTGCCACGATATATGTATTCAGCGATGCCATAACGATCTTTGACCACCATGAAAGAAAAACGGCACCCGATACAACCAGCGCAGACGCTGAGTTTAGCAGACTTCCTTCACCCATGCCCCTTCACTGCGGTGTCCCTGCCACGATATATGTATTCAGCGATGCCATAACGATCCTGCGAACACCTGAAAGAAAAACAGCACCCGATACGACGAGTGCAGACGCTGAGTATAGCAGACTTCTTTCTCCCATGCGCCTTCACTGTGGAGTCCCTGCCACGATATATGTATTCAGCGATGCCATAACGATCCTGCGAACACCTGAAAGAAAAACGGCACCCGATACGACGAGCGCAGACGCTGAGTATAGCAGACTTCCTTCTCCCATGCGCCTTCACTGCGGCGTCCCTGCCACGATATATGTATTCAGCGATGCCATAACGATCCTGCGAACACCTGAAAGAAAAACGGCACCCGATACGACGAGCGCAGACGCTGAGTATAGCAGACTTCCTTCTCCCATGCGCCTTCACTGTGGCGTCCCTGCCACGATATATGTATTCAGCGATGCCATAACGATCCTGCGAACACCTGAAAAAAAACGGCACCCGATACGACGAGCGCAGACGCTGAGTATAGCAGACTTCCTTCTCCCATGCGCCTTCACTGCGGCGTCCCTGTCACGATATATGCATTCAGCGATGCCATAACGATCCTGCGAACACCTGAAAGAAAAACGGCACCGGATACGACGAGCGCAGACGCGGAGTACAGCAGACTTCCTTCTCCCCTGCGCATTCACTGCGTCGTCCCTGCCACGATATATGTATTCAGCGATGCCATAACGATCTTCGACCACCATGAAATAAAAACGCCACCCGATACGACGAGCGCAGACGCTGAGCATAGCAGACTTCCTTCTCCCATGCGCCTTCACTGTGGCGTCCCTCCCACGATATATGTATTCAGCTATGCCATAACGATCCTGTGACCACCATGAAAGAAAAACGGCACCCGATAGGACGAGCGCAGACGCTGAGTATAGCTGACTTCCTGCTCCCATACGCCTTCACTGCGGCGTCCCTGCCACGATGTATGCATTCAGCGATGCCATAACGATCTTCGACCACCATGAAAGAAAAACGGCACCCGATACGACGAGCGCAGACGCTGAGTATATCAGACTTCCTTCTCCCATGCGCATTCACTGCGTCCTCCCTGCCACGATATATGTATTCAACGATGCCATAACGATCATGCGACCACCATGAAAGAAAAACGGCACACTATACGAGGAGCGGAGACACTGAGTATAGCAGACTTCCTTCCCCCGACCGCCGTCACTGCGGCATAAATGCCACAATATATGTACTCAGCGCAGCCATAACGACCCTGCGACCACCCGAAAGAATAACGGCGCCCGATACGACGTGCGCAGACGCGGAGTCTAGCAGACTTCTTCTCCCATGCGCCTTCACTGCGGCGTCCCTTCCACGATATATGTATTCAGCGATGCCATTACGATCCTGCGACCACCTTAAAGCAAAACAGCACCCGATACGACGAGCGCAGGCGCTCAGTATAGCAGACTTCTTTCTCCCATGCGCCTTCACTGCGGCATCCCTGCCACGATATATGTATTCAGCGATGCCATAACGATCTTCGACCACCATGAAAGAAAAACGGCACCCGATACAACCAGCGCAGACGCTGAGTATAGCTGACTTCCTGCTCCCATGCGCCTTCACTGCGGCGTCCCTGCCACGATATATGCATTCAGCGATGCCATAACGATCCTGCGAACACCTGAACGAAAAACGGCACCCGATACGACGAGCGCAGACGCGGAGTATAGCAGACTTCTTTCTCCCATGCGCCTTCACTGTGGCGTCCCTGCCAAGATATATGTATTCAGCGATGCCATAACGATCCTGCGACCACCATGAAAGAAAAACGGCACCCGATACGACGAGCGCAGACGCTTAGTATAGCAGACTTCCTTCTCCCCTGCGCATTCACTGCGTCGTCCCTGCCACGATATATGTATTCAGCGATGCCATAACCATCTTCGACCACCATGAAAGAAAAACGGCACCCGATACGACGAGCGCAGACGCTGAGTATAGCAGACTTCTTTCTCCCATGCGCCTTCACTGTGGCGTCCCTGCCAAGATATATGTATTCAGCGATGCCATAACGATCCTGCGACCACCATGAAAGAAAAACGGCACCCGATACGACGAGCGCAGACGCTTAGTATAGCAGACTTCCTTCTACCATGCGCCTTCACTGCGGCGTCCCTGCCACGATATATGTATTCAGCGATGCCATTACGATCCTGCGACCACCTTAAAGCAAAACAGCACCCGATACGACGAGCGCAGACGGTCAGTATAGCAGACTTCTTTCTCCCATGCGCCTTCACTGCGGCATCCCTGCCACGATATATGTATTCAGCGATGCCATAACGATCCTGCGAACACCTGAAAGAAAAACGGCACCCGATACGACGAGCGCAGACGCTGAGTTTAGCAGACTTCCTTCACCCATGCCCCTTCACTGCGGTGTCCCTGCCACGATATATGTATTCAGCGATGCCATAACGATCCTGCGAACACCTGAAAGAAAAACAGCACCCGATACGACGAGTGCAGACGCTGAGTATAGCAGACTTCTTTCTCCCATGCGCCTTCACTGTGGCGTCCCTGCCACGATATATGTATTCAGCGATGCCATAACGATCTTCGACCACCTGAAAGAAAAACGGCACCCGATACGACGAGCGCAGACGCTGAGTTTAGCAGACTTCCTTCACCCATGCCCCTTCACTGCGGTGTCCCTGCCACGATATATGTATTCAGCGATGCCATAACGAACCTGCGAACACCTGAAAGAAAAACAGCACCCGATACGACGAGCGCAGACGCTGAGTATAGCAGACTTCTTTCTCCCATGCGCCTTCACTGTGGCGTCCCTGCCACGATATATGTATTCAGCGATGCCATAACGATCTTTGACCACCTTGAAAGAAAAACGGCACCCGATACAACCAGCGCAGACGCTGAGTTTAGCAGACTTCCTTCACCCATGCCCCTTCACTGCGGTGTCCCTGCCACGATATATGTATTCAGCGATGCCATAACGATCCTACGAACACCTGAAAGAAAAACAGCACCCGATACGACGAGTGCAGACGCTGAGTATAGCAGACTTCCTTCTCTCATGCGCCTTCACAGCGGCGTCCCTGCCACGATATATGTATTCAGCGATGAGATAACGATCCTGCGACCACCTGAAAGAAAAACGGCGCCCGATACGACGAGTGCAGACGCTGAGTATAGCAGACTTCTTTCTCCCATGCGCCTTCACTGCGGCGTCCCTGCCAAGATATATGTATTCAGCGATGCCATAACGATCCTGCGACCACCATGAAAGAAAAACGGCACCCGATACGACGAGCGCAGACGCTTAGTATAGCAGACTTCCTTCTCCCATGCGCATTCACTGCGTCCTCCCTGCCACGATATATGTATTCAACGATGCCATAACGATCCTGCGACCACCATGAAAGAAAAACGGCACACTATACGAGGAGCGGAGACACTGAGTATAGCAGACTTCCTTCCCCCGTCCGCCTTCACTGCGGCATAAATGCCACAATATATGTACTCAGCGCAGCCATAACGACCCTGCGACCACCCGAAAGAATAACGGCGCCCGATACGACGTGCGCAGACGCGGAGTCTAGCAGACTTCCTTCTACCATGCGCCTTCACTGCGGCGTCCCTGCCACGATATATGTATTCAGCGATGCCATTACGATCCTGCGACCACCATGAAAGAAAAACGCCACCCGATACGACGAGCGCAGACGCTGAGTATAGCAGACTTCCTTCTCCCATGCGCCTTCACTGTGGCGTCCCTCCCACGATATATGTATTCAGCTATGCCATAACGATCCTGTGACCACCATGAAAGAAAAACGGCACCCGATAGGACGAGCGCAGACGCTGAGTATAGCTGACTTCCTGCTCCCATACGCCTTCACTGCGGCGTCCCTGCCACGATATATGCATTCAGCGATGCCATAACGATCTTCGACCACCATGAAAGAAAAACGGCACCCGATACGACGAGCGCAGACGCTGAGTATAGCAGACTTCCTTCTCCCATGCGCATTCACTGCGTCCTCCCTGCCACGATATATGTATTCAACGATGCCATAACGATCATGCGACCACCATGAAAGAAAAACGGCACACTATACGAGGAGCGGAAACACTGAGTATAGCAAACTTCCTTCCCCCGACCGCCTTCACTGCGGCATAAATGCCACAATATATGTACTCAGCGCAGCCATAACGACCCTGCGACCACCCGAAAGAATAACGGCGCCCGATACGACGTGCGCAGACGCGGAGTCTAGCAGACTTCTTCTCCCATGCGCCTTCACTGCGGCGTCCCTTCCACGATATATGTATTCAGCGATGCCATTACGATCCTGCGACCACCTTAAAGCAAAACAGCACCCGATACGACGAGCGCAGGCGCTCAGTATAGCAGACTTCTTTCTCCCATGCGCCTTCACAGCGGCATCCCTGCCACGATATATGTATTCAGCGATGCCATAACGATCTTCGACCACCATGAAAGAAAAACGGCACCCGATACAACCAGCGCAGACGCTGAGTATAGCTGACTTCCTGCTCCCATGCGCCTTCACTGCGGCGTCCCTGCCACGATATATGCATTCAGCGATGCCATAACGATCCTGCGAACACCTGAACGAAAAACGGCACCCGATACGACGAGCGCAGACGCGGAGTATAGCAGACTTCATTCTCCCCTGCGCATTCACTGCGTCGTCCCTGCCACGATATATGTATTCAGCGATGCCATAACCATCTTCGACCACCATGAAAGAAAAACGGCACCCGATACGACGAGCGCAGACGCTGAGTATAGCAGACTTCCTTCTCCCATGCGCCTTCACTGCGGCGTCCCTGCCACGATATATGTATTCAGCGATGCCATAACGATCCTGCGACCACCATGAAAGAAAAACGGCACCCGATACGACGAGCGCAGACGCTGAGTATAGCAGACTTCCTTCTCCCATGCGCCTTCACTGCGGCGTCCCTGCCACGATATATGTATTCAGCGATGCCATAACGATCCTGCGACCACCATGAAAGAAAAACGGCACCCGATACGACGAGCGCAGACGCTGAGTCTAGCAGACTTCCTTCCCACGTCCGCCTTCACTGCGGCATACCTGCCACAATATATGTACTCAGCGCAGCCATAACGACCCAGCGACGACCTGAAAGAAATACGGCACCCGATACGACGAGCGCAGACGCTGAGTCTTGCAGACTTCCTTCTCCCATGCGCCTTCACTGCGGCGTCCCTGCCACGATATATGTATTCAGCGATGCCATAACGATCCTGCGAACACCTGAAAGAAAAACGGCACCCGATACGACGAGCGCAGACGCTGAGTCTAGCAGACTTCCTTCTCCCATGCGCCTTCACTGCGGCGTCCCTGCCACGATATATGTATTCAGCGATGCCATAACGATCTTCGACCACCATGAAAGAAAAAAGGCACCCGATACGACGAGCGCAGACGCTGAGTATAGCAGACTTCTTTCTCCCATGCGCCTTCACTGTGGCGTCCCTGCCACGATATATGTATTCAGCGATGCCATAACGATCCTGCGAACACCTGAAAGAAAAACGGCACCCGATACGACGAGTGCAGACGCTGAGTATAGCAGACTTCTTTCTCCCATGCGCCTTCACTGTGGCGTCCCTGCCACGATATATGTATTCAGCGATGCCATAACGATCCTGCGAACACCTGAAAGAAAAACGGCACCCGATACGACGAGCGCAGACGCTGAGTATAGCAGACTTCCTTCTCCCATGCGCCTTCACTGTGGCGTCCCTTCCACGATATATGTATTCAGCGATGCCATAACGATCCTGCGAACACCTGAAAGAAAAACGGCACCCGATACGACGAGCGCAGACGCTGAGTATAGCAGACTTCTTTCTCCCATGCGCCTTCAGTGTGGCGTCCCTGCCACGATATATGTATTCAGCGATGCAAAACGATCCTGCGAACACCTGAAAAAAAAACGGCACCCGATACGACGAGCGCAGACGCTGAGTATAGCAGACTTCCTTCTCCCATGCGCCTTCACAGCGGCGTCCCTGTCACGATATATGCATTCAGCGATGCCATAACGATCCTGCGAACACCTGAAAGAAAAACGGCACCCGATACGACGAGCGCAGACGCGGAGTATAGCAGACTTCCTTCTCCCCTGCGCATTCACTGCGTCGTCCCTGCCACGATATATGTATTCAGCGATGCCATAACGATCTTCGACCACCATGAAAGAAAAACGCCACCCGATACGACGAGCGCAGACGCTGAGTATAGCAGACTTCCTTCTCCCATGCGCCTTCACTGTGGCGTCCCTCCCACGATATATGTATTCAGCTATGCCATAACGATCCTGTGACCACCATGAAAGAAAAACGGCACACGATAGGACGAGCGCAGACGTTGAGTATAGCTGACTTCCTGCTCCCATACGCCTTCACTGCGGCGTCCCTGCCACGATATATGCATTCACCGATGCCATAACGATCTTCGACCACCATGAAAGAAAAACGGCACCCGATACGACGAGCGCAGACGCTGAGTATAGCAGACTTCCTGCTCCCATGCGCTTTCACTGCGGCGTCCCTGCCACGATATATGCATTCAGCGATGCCATAACGATCCTGCGACCACCTGAACGAAAAACGGCACCCGATACGACGAGCGCAGACGCGGAGTATAGCAGACTTCCTTCTCCCCTGCGCATTCACTGCGTCGTCCCTGCCACGATATATGTATTCAGCGATGCTATAACCATCTTCGACCACCATGAAAGAAAAACGGCACCCGATACGACGAGCGCAGACGCTGAGTATAGCAGACTTCCTTCTCCCATGCGCCTTCACTGCGGCGTCCCTGCCACGATATATGTATTCAGCGATGCCATAACGATCTTCGACCACCATGAAAGAAAAACGGCACCCGATACAACCAGCGCAGACGCTGAGTATAGCTGACTTCCTGCTCCCATGCGCCTTCACTGCGGCGTCCCTGCCACGATATATGCATTCAGCGATGCCATAACGATCCTGCGAACACCTGAACGAAAAACGGCACCCGATACGACGAGCGCAGACGCGGAGTATAGCAGACTTCCTTCTCCCCTGCGCATTCACTGCGTCGTCCCTGCCACGATATATGTATTCAGCGATGCCATAACCATCTTCGACCACCATGAAAGAAAAACTGCACCCGATACGACGAGCGCAGACGCTGAGTATAGCAGACTTCCGTCTCCCATGCGCCTTCACTGCGGCGTCCCTGCCACGATATATGTATTCAGCGATGCCATAACGATCCTGCGACCACCATGAAAGAAAAACGGCACACTATACGAGGAGCGGAGACACTGAGTATAGCAGACTTCCTTCCCCCGACCGCCTTCACTGCGGCATAAACGCCACAATATATGTACTCAGCGCAGCCATAACGACCCTGCGACCACCCCAAAGAATAACGGCGCCCGATACGACGTGCGCAGACGCGGAGTCTAGCAGACTTCTTCTCCCATGCGCCTTCACTGCGGCGTCCCTTCCACGATATATGTATTCAGCGATGCCATTACGATCCTGCGACCACCTTAAAGCAAAACAGCACCCGATACGACGAGCGCAGGCGCTCAGTATAGCAGACTTCTTTCTCCCATGCGCCTTCACTGCGGCATCCCTGCCACGATATATGTATTCAGCGATGCCATAACGATCTTCGACCACCATGAAAGAAAAACGGCACCCGATACAACCAGCGCAGACGCTGAGTATAGCTGACTTCCTGCTCCCATGCGCCTTCACTGCGGCGTCCCTGCCACGATATATGCATTCAGCGATGCCATAACGATCCTGCGAACACCTGAACGAAAAACGGCACCCGATACGACGAGCGCAGACGCGGAGTATAGCAGACTTCCTTCTCCCCTGCGCATTCACTGCGTCGTCCCTGCCACGATATATGTATTCAGCGATGCCATAACCATCTTCGACCACCATGAAAGAAAAACGGCACCCGATACGACGAGCGCAGACGCTGAGTATAGCAGACTTCCTTCTCCCATGCGCCTTCACTGCGGCGTCCCTGCCACGATATATGTATTCAGCGATGCCATAACGATCCTGCGACCACCATGAAAGAAAAACGGCACCCGATACGACGAGCGCAGACGCTGAGTATAGCAGACTTCCTTCTCTCATGCGCCTTCACAGCGGCGTCCCTGCCACGATATATGTATTCAGCGATGAGATAACGATCCTGCGACCACCTGAAAGAAAAACGGCGCCCGATACAACGAGCGTACACACTGAGTCTAGCAGACTTCCTTCTCCCATGCGCCTTCACTGCGGCGTCCCTGCCACGATATATGTATTCAGCGATGCCATAACGATCTTCGACCACCATGAAAGAAAAACGGCACCCGATACGACGAGCGCAGACGCTGAGTATAGCAGACTTCTTTCTCCCATGCGCCTTCACTGTGGCGTCCCTGCCACGATATATGTATTCAGCGATGCCATAACGATCCTGCGAACACCTGAAAGAAAAACGGCACCCGATACGACGAGTGCAGACGCTGAGTATAGCAGACTTCTTTCTCCCAGCGCCTTGACTGTGGCGTCCCTGCCACGATATATGTATTCAGCGATGCCATAACGATCCTGCGAACACCTGAAAGAAAAACGGCACCCGATACGACGAGCGCAGACGCTGAGTATAGCAGACTTCCTTCTCCCATGCGCCTTCACTGTGGCGTCCCTTCCACGATATATGTATTCAGCGATGCCATAACGATCCTGCGAACACCTGAAAGAAAAACGGCACCCGATACGACGAGCGCAGACGCTGAGTATAGCAGACTTCTTTCTCCCATGCGCCTTCAGTGTGGCGTCCCTGCCACGATATATGTATTCAGCGATGCCATAACGATCCTGCGAACACCTGAAAAAAAAACGGCACCCGATACGACGAGCGCAGACGCTGAGTATAGCAGACTTCCTTCTCCCATGCGCCTTCACTGCGGCGTCCCTGTCACGATATATGCATTCAGCGATGCCATAACGATCCTGCGAACACCTGAAAGAAAAACGGCACCCGATACGACGAGCGCAGACGCTGAGTCTAGCAGACTTCCTTCTCCCCTGCGCATTCACTGCGTCGTCCCTGCCACGATATATGTATTCAGCGATGCCATAACGATCTTCGACCACCATGAAAGAAAAACGCCACCCGATACGACGAGCGCAGACGCTGAGTATAGCAGACTTCCTTCTCTGATGCGCCTTCACTGCGGCGTCCCTGCCACGATATATGTATTCAGCTATGCCATAACGATCCTGTGACCACCATGAAAGAAAAACGGCACACGATAGGACGAGCGCAGACGTTGAGTATAGCTGACTTCCTGCTCCCATACGCCTTCACTGTGGCGTCCCTGCCACGATATATGCATTCAGCGATGCCATAACGATCTTCGACCACCATGAAAGAAAAACGGCACCCGATACGACGAGCGCAGACGCTGAGTATAGCAGACTTCCTGCTCCCATGCGCCTTCACTGCGGCGTCCCTGCCACGATATATGCATTCAGCGATGCCATAACGATCCTGCGAACACCTGAACGAAAAACGGCACCCGATACGACGAGCGCAGACGCGGAGTATAGCAGACTTCCTTCTCCCCTGCGCATTCACTGCGTCGTCCCTGCCACGATATATGTATTCAGCGATGCCATAACCATCTTCGACCACCATGAAAGAAAAACGGCACCCGATACGACGAGCGCAGACGCTGAGTATAGCAGACTTCCTTCTCCCATGCGCCTTCACTGCGGCGTCCCTGCCACGATATATGTATTCAGCGATGCCATAACGATCTTCGACCACCATGAAAGAAAAACGGCACCCGATACAACCAGCGCAGACGCTGAGTATAGCTGACTTCCTGCTCCCATGCGCCTTCACTGCGGCGTCCCTGCCACGATATATGCATTCAGCGATGCCATAACGATCCTGCGAACACCTGAACGAAAAACGGCACCCGATACGACGAGCGCAGACGCGGAGTATAGCAGACTTCCTTCTCCCCTGCGCATTCACTGCGTCGTCCCTGCCACGATATATGTATTCAGCGATGCCATAACCATCTTCGACCACCATGAAAGAAAAACGGCACCCGATACGACGAGCGCAGACGCTGAGTATAGCAGACTTCCGTCTCCCATGCGCCTTCACTGCGGCGTCCCTGCCACGATATATGTATTCAGCGATGCCATAACGATCCTGCGACCACCATGAAAGAAAAACGGCACACTATACGAGGAGCGGAGACACTGAGTATAGCAGACTTCCTTCCCCCGACCGCCTTCACTGCGGCATAAATGCCACAATATATGTACTCAGCGCAGCCATAACGACCCTGCGACCACCCGAAAGAATAACGACGCCCGATACGACGTGCGCAGACGCGGAGTCTAGCAGACTTCCTTCTCCCATGCGCCTTCACTGCGGCGTCCCTTCCACGATATATGTATTCAGCGATGCCATTACGATCCTGCGACCACCTTAAAGCAAAACAGCACCCGATACGACGAGCGCAGACGCTCAGTATAGCAGACTTCTTTCTCCCATGCGCCTTCACTGCGGCATCCCTGCCGCGATATATGTATTCAGCGATGCCATAACGATCTTCGACCACCATAAAAGAAAAACGGCACCCGATACAACCAGCGCAGGCGCTCAGTATAGCAGACTTCTTTCTCCCATGCGCCTTCACTGCGGCATCCCTGCCACGATATATGTATTCAGCGATGCCATAACGATCTTCGACCACCATGAAAGAAAAACGGCACCCGATACAACCAGCGCAGACGCTGAGTATAGCAGACTTCCTTCTCCCATGCGCCTTCACTGCGGCGTCCCTGCCACGATATATGCATTCAGCGATGCCATAACGATCCTGCGAACACCTGAACGAAAAACGGCACCCGATACGACGAGCGCAGACGCGGAGTATAGCAGACTTCCTTCTCCCCTGCGCATTCACTGCGTCGTCCCTGCCACGATATATGTATTCAGCGATGCCATAACCATCTTCGACCATCATGAAAGAAAAACGGCACCCGATACGACGAGCGCAGACGCTGAGTATAGCAGACTTCCTTCTCCCATGCGCCTTCACTGCGGCGTCCCTGCCACGATATATGTATTCAGCGATGCCATAACGATCTTCGACAACCATGAAAGAAAAACGGCACCCGATACAACCAGCGCAGACGCTGAGTATAGCAGACTTCCTGCTCCCATGCGCCTTCACTGCGGCGTCCCTGCCACGATATATGCATTCAGCGATGCCATAACGATCCTGCGAACACCTGAACGAAAAACGACACCCGATACGACGAGCGCAGACGCGGAGTATAGCAGACTTCCTTCTCCCCTGCGCATTCACTGCGTCGTCCCTGCCACGATATATGTATTCAGCGATGCCATAACCATCTTCGACCACCATGAAAGAAAAACGGCACCCGATACGACGAGCGCAGACGCTGAGTATAGCAGACTTCCTTCTCCCATGCGCCTTCACTGCGGCGTCCCTGCCACGATATATGTATTCAGCGATGCCATAACGATCCTGCGACCACCATGAAAGAAAAACGGCACCCGATACGACGAGCGCAGACGCTGAGTATAGCAGACTTCCTTCTCTGATGCGCCTTCACTGCGGCGTCCCTGCCACGATATATGTATTCAGCGATGCCATAACGATCCTGCGACCACCTGAAAGAAAAACGGCGCCCGATACAACGAGCGTAGACACTGAGTCTAGCAGACTTCCTTCTCCCATGAGCATTCACTGCGGCGTATCTTCTACGATATATGTACTCAGCGATGCCATAACGATCCTGCGAACACCTGAAAGAAAAACGGCACCCGATACGACGAGTGCAGACGCTGAGTATAGCAGACTTCTTTCTCCCATGCGCCTTCACTGTGGCGTCCCTGCCACGATATATGTATTCAGCGATGCCATAACGATCCTGCGAACACCTGAAAGAAAAACGGCACCCGATACGACGAGCGCAGACGCTGAGCATAGCAGACTTCCTTCGCCCATGCGCCTTCACTGCGGCGTCCCTGCCACGATATATGTATTCAGCGATGCCATAACGATCCTGCGAACACCTGAAAGAAAAACGGCACCCGATACGACGAGTGCAGACGCTGAGTATAGCAGACTTCTTTCTCCCATGCGCCTTCACTGTGGCGTCCCTGCCACGATATATGTATTCAGCGATGCCATAACGATCCTGCGAACACCTGAAAGAAAAACGGCACCCGATACGACGAGCGCAGACGCTGAGCATAGCAGACTTCCTTCGCCCATGCGCCTTCACTGCGGCGTCCCTGCCACGATATATGTATTCAGCGATGCCATAACGATCCTGCGAACACCTGAAAAAAAAAACGGCACCCGATACGACGAGCGCAGACGCTGAGTATAGCAGACTTCCTTCTCCCATGCGCCTTCACTGCGTCCTCCCTGCCACGATATATGTATTCAACGATGCCATAACGATCTTCGACCACCATGAAAGAAAAACGGCACCCGATACGACGAGCGCAGACGCTAAGTATAGCAGACTTCCTTCTCCCATGCGCCTTCACTGCGTCCTCCCTGCCACGATATATGTATTCAACGATGCCATAACGATCCTGCGACCACCATGAAAGAAAAACGGCACACTATACGAGGAGCGGAGACACTGAGTATAGCAGACTTCCTTCCCCCGTCCGCCTTCACTGCGGCATAAATGCCACAATATATGTACTCAGCGCAGCCATAACGACCCTGCGACCACCCGAAAGAATAACGGCGCCCGATACGACGTGCGCAGACGCGGAGTCTAGTAGACTTCCTTCTCCCATGCGCCTTCACTGCGGCGTCCCTGCCACGATACATGTATTCAGCGATGCCATTACGATCCTGCGACCACCTTAAAGCAAAACAGCACCCGATACGACGAGCGCAGACGCTCAGTATAGCAGACTTCTTTCTCCCATGCGCCTTCACTGCGGCATCCCTGCCGCGATATATGTATTCAGCGATGCCATAACGATCTTCGACCACCATAAAAGAAAAACGGCACCCGATACAACCAGCGCAGACGCTGAGTATAGCTGACTTCCTTCTCCCCTGCGCATTCACTTCGTCGTCCCTGCCACGATATATGAATTCAGCGATGCCATAACGATCTTCGACCACCATGAAAGAAAAACGGCACCCGATACGACGAGCGCAGACGCTGAGTATAGCAGACTTCCTTCTCCCATGCGCCTTCACTGCGGCGTCCCTCCCACGATATATGTATTCAGCTATGCCATAACGATCCTGTGACCACCATGAAAGAAAAACGGCACCCGATAGGACGAGCGCTGACGCTGAGTATAGCTGACTTCCTGCTCCCATACGCCTTCACTGCGGCGTCCCTGCCACGATATATGCATTCAGCGATGCCATAACGATCTTCGACCAGCATGAAAGAAAAACGGCACCCGATACGTCGAGCGCAGACGCTGAGTATAGCAGACTTCCTTCTCCCATGCGCATTAACTGCGTCCTCCCTGCCACGATATATGAATTCAGCGATGCCATAACGATCTTCGACCACCATGAAAGAAAAACGGCACCCGATACGACGAGCGCAGACGCTGAGTATAGCAGACTTCCTTCTCCCATGCGCCTTCACTGCGGCGTC
The DNA here is from genome assembly GCF_052857255.1 of Amblyomma americanum. Taxonomy (NCBI): domain Eukaryota; kingdom Metazoa; phylum Arthropoda; class Arachnida; order Ixodida; family Ixodidae; genus Amblyomma; species Amblyomma americanum. Next base: position 66,748,788 of record NC_135500.1, read on the forward strand.
CCTCCCACGATATATGTATTCAGCTATGCCATAACGATCCTGTGACCACCATGAAAGAAAAACGGCACCCGATAGGACGAGCGCTGACGCTGAGTATAGCTGACTTCCTTCCCCCGTCCGCCTTCACTGCGGCATAAATGCCACAATATATGTACTCAGCGCAGCCATAACGACCCTGCGACCACCCGAAAGAATAACGGCGCCCGATACGACGTGCGCAGACGCGGAGTCTAGCAGACTTCCTTCTCCCATGCGCCTTCACTGCGGCGTCCCTGCCACGATATATGTATTCAGCGATGCCATAACGATCCTGCGAACACCTGAAAGAAAAACGGCACCCAATACGACGAGCGCAGACGCTGAGCATAGCAGACTTCCTTCTCCCATGCGCCTTCACTGCGGCATCCCTGCCACGATATATGTATTCATCGATGCCATAACAATCTTCGACCACCATGAAAGAAAAACGGCACCCGATACGACGAGCGCAGACGCTGAGTATAGCAGGCTTCTTTCTCCCATGCGCCTTCACTGTGACGTCCCTGCCACGATATATGTATTCAGCGATGCCATAACGATCCTGCGAACACCTGAAAGAAAAACGGCACCCAATACGACGAGCGCAGACACTGAGCATAGCAGACTTCCTTCGTGCATGCGCCTTCACTGCGGCGTCCCTGCCACGATATATGTATTCAGCGATGCCATAACGATCTTCGACCACCATGAAAGAAAAACGGCACCCGATACGAGGAGCGGAGACACTGAGTATAGCAGACTTCCTTCCCCCGTCCGCCTTCACTGCGGCATAAATGCCACAATATATGTACTCAGCGCAGCCATAACGACCCTGCGACCACCCGAAAGAATAACGGCGCCCGATACGACGTGCGCAGACGCGGAGTCTAGTAGACTTCCTTCTCCCATGCGCCTTCACTGCGGCGTCCCTGCCACGATACATGTATTCAGCGATGCCATTACGATCCTGCGACCACCTTAAAGCAAAACAGCACCCGATACGACGAGCGCAGACGCTCAGTATAGCAGACTTCTTTCTCCCATGCGCCTTCACTGCGGCATCCCTGCCGCGATATATGTATTCAGCGATGCCATAACGATCTTCGACCACCATAAAAGAAAAACGGCACCCGATACAACCAGCGCAGACGCTGAGTATAGCTGACTTCCTTCTCCCCTGCGCATTCACTTCGTCGTCCCTGCCACGATATATGAATTCAGCGATGCCATAACGATCTTCGACCACCATGAAAGAAAAACGGCACCCGATACGACGAGCGCAGACGCTGAGTATAGCAGACTTCCTTCTCCCATGCGCCTTCACTGCGGCGTCCCTCCCACGATATATGTATTCAGCTATGCCATAACGATCCTGTGACCACCATGAAAGAAAAACGGCACCCGATAGGACGAGCGCTGACGCTGAGTATAGCTGACTTCCTGCTCCCATACGCCTTCACTGCGGCGTCCCTGCCACGATATATGCATTCAGCGATGCCATAACGATCTTCGACCAGCATGAAAGAAAAACGGCACCCGATACGTCGAGCGCAGACGCTGAGTATAGCAGACTTCCTTCTCCCATGCGCATTAACTGCGTCCTCCCTGCCACGATATATGAATTCAGCGATGCCATAACGATCTTCGACCACCATGAAAGAAAAACGGCACCCGATACGACGAGCGCAGACGCTGAGTATAGCAGACTTCCTTCTCCCATGCGCCTTCACTGCGGCGTCCCTCCCACGATATATGTATTCAGCTATGCCATAACGATCCTGTGACCACCATGAAAGAAAAACGGCACCCGATAGGACGAGCGCTGACGCTGAGTATAGCTGACTTCCTGCTCCCATACGCCTTCACTGCGGCGTCCCTGCCACGATATATGCATTCAGCGATGCCATAACGATCTTCGACCAGCATGAAAGAAAAACGGCACCCGATACGTCGAGCGCAGACGCTGAGTATAGCAGACTTCCTTCTCCCATGCGCATTAACTGCGTCCTCCCTGCCACGATATATGAATTCAGCGATGCCATAACGATCTTCGACCACCATGAAAGAAAAACGGCACCCGATACGACGAGCGCAGACGCTGAGTATAGCAGACTTCCTTCTCCCATGCGCCTTCACTGCGGCGTCCCTCCCACGATATATGTATTCAGCTATGCCATAACGATCCTGTGACCACCATGAAAGAAAAACGGCACCCGATAGGACGAGCGCTGACGCTGAGTATAGCTGACTTCCTGCTCCCATACGCCTTCACTGCGGCGTCCCTGCCACGATATATGCATTCAGCGATGCCATAACGATCTTCGACCAGCATGAAAGAAAAACGGCACCCGATACGTCGAGCGCAGACGCTGAGTATAGCAGACTTCCTTCTCCCATGCGCATTAACTGCGTCCTCCCTGCCACGATATATGAATTCAGCGATGCCATAACGATCTTCGACCACCATGAAAGAAAAACGGCACCCGATACGACGAGCGCAGACGCTGAGTATAGCAGACTTCCTTCTCCCATGCGCCTTCACTGCGGCGTCCCTCCCACGATATATGTATTCAGCTATGCCATAACGATCCTGTGACCACCATGAAAGAAAAACGGCACCCGATAGGACGAGCGCTGACGCTGAGTATAGCTGACTTCCTGCTCCCATACGCCTTCACTGCGGCGTCCCCGCCACGATATATGCATTCAGCGATGCCATAACGATCTTCGACCAGCATGAAAGAAAAACGGCACCCGATACGTCGAGCGCAGACGCTGAGTATAGCAGACTTCCTTCTCCCATGCGCATTAACTGCGTCCTCCCTGCCACGATATATGAATTCAGCGATGCCATAACGATCTTCGACCACCATGAAAGAAAAACGGCACCCGATACGACGAGCGCAGACGCTGAGTATAGCAGACTTCCTTCTCCCATGCGCCTTCACTGCGGCGTCCCTCCCACGATATATGTATTCAGCTATGCCATAACGATCCTGTGACCACCATGAAAGAAAAACGGCACCCGATAGGACGAGCGCTGACGCTGAGTATAGCTGACTTCCTTCCCCCGTCCGCCTTCACTGCGGCATAAATGCCACAATATATGTACTCAGCGCAGCCATAACGACCCTGCGACCACCCGAAAGAATAACGGCGCCCGATACGACGTGCGCAGACGCGGAGTCTAGCAGACTTCCTTCTCCCATGCGCCTTCACTGCGGCGTCCCTGCCACGATATATGTATTCAGCGATGCCATAACGATCCTGCGAACACCTGAAAGAAAAACGGCACCCAATACGACGAGCGCAGACGCTGAGCATAGCAGACTTCCTTCTCCCATGCGCCTTCACTGCGGCATCCCTGCCACGATATATGTATTCATCGATGCCATAACAATCTTCGACCACCATGAAAGAAAAACGGCACCCGATACGACGAGCGCAGACGCTGAGTATAGCAGGCTTCTTTCTCCCATGCGCCTTCACTGTGACGTCCCTGCCACGATATATGTATTCAGCGATGCCATAACGATCCTGCGAACACCTGAAAGAAAAACGGCACCCAATACGACGAGCGCAGACACTGAGCATAGCAGACTTCCTTCGTGCATGCGCCTTCACTGCGGCGTCCCTGCCACGATATATGTATTCAGCGATGCCATAACGATCTTCGACCACCATGAAAGAAAAACGGCACCCGATACGACGAGCTCAGACGCTGAGTATAGCAGACTTCTTTCTCCCATGCGCCTTCACTGTGGCGTCCCTGCCACGATATATGTATTCAGCGATGCCATAACGATCCTGCGAACACCTGAAAGAAGAACGGCACCCGATACGACGAGTGCAGACGCTGAGTATAGCAGACTTCTTTCTCCCATGCGCCTTCACTGTGGCGTCCCTGCCACGATATATGTATTCAGCGATGCCATAACGATCTTCGACCACCATGAAAGAAAAACGGCACCCGATACGACGAGCGCAGACGCTGAGTATAGCAGACTTCTTTCTCCCATGCACCTTCACTGTGGCGTCCCTGCCACAATATATGTATTCAGCGATGCCATAACGATCCTGCGAACACCTGAAAGAAAAACGGCACCCGATACGACGAGTGCAGACGCTGAGTATAGCAGACTTCTTTCTCCCATGCGCCTTCACTGTGGCGTCCCTGCCACGATATATGTATTCAGCGATGCCATAACAATCCTGCGAACACCTGAAAGAAAAACGGCACCCGATACGACGAGCGCAGACGCTGAGTATAGCAGACTTCCTTCTCCCATGCGCCTTCACTGTGGCGTCCCTGCCACGATATATGTATTCAGCGATGCCATAACGATCCTGCGAACACCTGAAAGAAAAACGGCACCCGATACGACGAGCGCAGACGCTGAGTATAGCAGACTTCCTTCTCCCATGCGCCTTCACTGTGGCGTCCCTTCCATGATATATGTATTCAGCGATGCCATAACGATCCTGCGAACACCTGAAAGAAAAACGGCACCCGATACGACGAGCGCAGACGCTGAGTATAGCAGACTTCTTTCTCCCATGCGCCTTCACTGTGGCGTCCCTGCCCCGATATATGTATTCAGCGATGCCATAACGATCCTGCGAACACCTGAAAAAAAAAACGGCACCCGATACGACGAGCGCAGACGCTGAGTATAGCAGACTTCCTTCTCCCATGCGCCTTCACTGCGGCGTCCCTGTCACGATATATGCATTCAGCGATGCCATAACGATCCTGTGAACACCTGAAAGAAAAACGGCACCCGATACGACGAGCGCAGACGCGGAGTATAGCAGACTTCCTTCTCCCCTGCGCATTCACTGCGTCGTCCCTGCCACGATATATGTATTCAGTGATGCCATAAAGATCTTCGACCACCATGAAAGAAAAACGGCACCCGATACGACGAGCGCAGACGCTGAGTATAGCAGACTTCCTTCTCCCATGCGCCTTCACTGCGGCGTCCCTCCCACGATATATGTATTCAGCTATGCCATAACGATCCTGTGACCACCATGAAAGAAAAACGGCACCCGATAGGACGAGCGCAGACGCTGAGTATAGCTGACTTCCTGCTCCCATACGCCTTCACTTCGGCGTCCCTGCCACGATATATGCATTCAGCGATGCCATAACGATCTTCGACCACCATGAAAGAAAAACGGCACCCGATACGACGAGCGCAGACGCTGAGTATAGCAGACTTCCTTCTCCCATGCGCATTCACTGCGTCCTCCCTGCCACGATATATGTATTCAACGATGCCATAACGATCCTGCGACCACCATGAAAGAAAAACGGCACACTATACGAGGAGCGGAGACACTGAGTATAGCAGACTTCCTTCCCCCGTCCGCCTTCACTGCGGCATAAATGCCACAATATATGTACTCAGCGCAGCCATAACGACCCTGCGACCACCCGAAAGAATAACGGCGCCCGATACGACATGCGCAGACGCGGAGTCTAGCAGACTTCCTTCTCCCATGCGCCTTCACTGCGGCGTCCCTGCCACGATATATGTATTCAGCGATGCCATTACGATCCTGCGACCACCTTAAAGCAAAACAGCACCCGATACGACGAGCGCAGACGCTCAGTATAGCAGACTTCTTTCTCCCATGCGCCTTCAATGCGGCATCCCTGCCGCGATATATATATTCAGCGATGCCATAACGATCTTCGACCACCATGAAAGAAAAACGGCACCCGATACAACCAGCGCAGACGCTGGGTATAGCAGACTTCCTTCACCCATGCGCCTTGACTGCGGTGTCCCTGCCACGATATATGTATTCAGCGATGCCATAACAATCCTGCGAACACCTGAAAGAAAAACAGCACCCGATACGACGAGTGCAGACGCTGAGTATAGCAGACTTCTTTCTCCCATGCGCCTTCACTGTGGCGTCCCTGCCACGATATATGTATTCAGCGATGCCATAACGATCCTGCGAACACCTGAAAGAAAAACGGCACCCGATACGACGAGCGCAGACGCTGAGTATAGAAGACTTCCTTCTCCCCTGCGCATTCACTGCGTCGTCCCTGCCACGATATATGTATTCAGCGATGCCATAACGATCTTCGACCACCATGAAAGAAAAACGGCACCCGATACGACGAGCGCAGATGCTGAGTATAGCAGACTTCCTTCTCCCATGCGCCTTCACAGCGGCCTCCCTGCCACGATATATGCATTCAGCGATGCCATAACGATCCTGCGAACACCTGAAAGAAAAACGGCACCCGATACGACGAGCGCAGACGCGGAGTATAGCAGACTTCCTTCTCCCCTGCGCATTCACTGCGTCGTCCCTGCCACGATATATGTATTCAGCGATGCCATAACGATCTTCGACCACCATGAAAGAAAAACGGCACCCGATACGACGAGCGCAGACGCTGAGTATAGCAGACTTCCTTCTCCCATGCGCATTCACTGCGTCCTCCCTGCCACGATATATGTATTCAACGATGCCATAACGATCCTGCGACCACCATGAAAGAAAAACGGCACACTATACGAGGAGCGGAGACACTGAGTATAGCAGACTTCCTTCCCCCGTCCGCCTTCACTGCGGCATAAATGCCACAATATATGTACTCAGCGCAGCCATAACGACCCTGCGACCACCCGAAAGAATAACGGCGCCCGATACGACGTGCGCAGACGCGGAGTCTAGCAGACTTCCTTCTCCCATGCGCCTTCACTGCGGCGTCCCTGCCACGATATATGTATTCAGCGATGCCATAACCATCCTGCGACCTCCATTAAAGAAAAACGGCGCCCGATACGACGAACGCAGACGCTGAGTATAGCAGACTTCCTTCTCCCATGCGCCTTCACTGCGGCGTCCCTGCCACGATATATGTATTCAGCGATGCCATAACGATCCTGCGAACACCTGAAAGAAAAACGGCACCCAATACGACGAGCGCAGACGCTGAGCATAGCAGACTTCCTTCTCCCATGCGCCTTCACTGCGGCATCCCTGCCACGATATATGTATTCAGCGATGCCATAACGATCTTCGACCACCATGAAAGAAAAACGGCACCCGATACGACGAGCGCAGACGCTGAGTATAGCAGACTTCTTTCTCCCATGCGCCTTCACTGTGGCGTCCCTGCCACGATATATGTATTCAGCGATGCCATAACGATCCTGCGAACACCTGAAAGTAAAACGGCACCCAATACGACGAGCGCAGACGCTGAGCATAGCAGACTTCCTTCGTGCATGCGCCTTCACTGCGGCGTCCCTGCCACGATATATGTATTCAGCGATGCCATAACGATCTTCGACCACCATGAAAGAAAAACGGCACCCGATACGACGAGCTCAGACGCTGAGTATAGCAGACTTCTTTCTCCCATGCGCCTTCACTGTGGCGTCCCTGCCACGATATATGTATTCAGCGATGCCATAACGATCCTGCGAACACCTGAAAGAAGAACGGCACCCGATACGACGAGTGCAGACGCTGAGTATAGCAGACTTCTTTCTCCCATGCGCCTTCACTGTGGCGTCCCTGCCACGATATATGTATTCAGCGATGCCATAACGATCTTCGACCACCATGAAAGAAAAACGGCACCCGATACGACGAGTGCAGACGCTGAGTATAGCAGACTTCTTTCTCCCATGCACCTTCACTGTGGCGTCCCTGCCACAATATATGTATTCAGCGATGCCATAACGATCCTGCGAACACCTGAAAGAAAAACGGCACCCGATACGACGAGTGCAGACGCTGAGTATAGCGGACTTCTTTCTCCCATGCGCCTTCACTGTGGCGTCCCTGCCACGATATATGTATTCAGCGATGCCATAACGATCCTGCGAACACCTGAAAGAAAAACGGCACCCGATACGACGAGCGCAGACGCTGAGTATAGCAGACTTCCTTCTCCCATGCGCCTTCACTGTGGCGTCCCTGCCACGATATATGTATTCAGCGATGCCATAACGATCCTGCGAACACCTGAAAGGAAAACGGCACCCGATACGACGAGCGCAGACGCTGAGTATAGCAGACTTCCTTCTCCCATGCGCCTTCACTGTGGCGTCCCTTCCATGATATATGTATTCAGCGATGCCATAACGATCCTGCGAACACCGGAAAGAAAAACGGCACCCGATACGACGAGCGCAGACGCTGAGTATAGCAGACTTCTTTCTCCCATGCGCCTTCACTGTGGCGTCCCTGCCACGATATATGTATTCAGCGATGCCATAACGATCCTGCGAACACCTGAAAAAAAAACGGCACCCGATACGACGAGCGCAGACGCTGAGTATAGCAGACTTCCTTCTCCCATGCGCCTTCACTGCGGCGTCCCTTCCACGATATATGTATTCAGCGATGCCATTACGATCCTGCGACCACCTTAAAGCAAAACAGCACCCGATACGACGAGCGCAGGCGCTCAGTATAGCAGACTTCTTTCTCCCATGCGCCTTCACAGCGGCATCCCTGCCACGATATATGTATTCAGCGATGCCATAACGATCTTCGACCACCATGAAAGAAAAACGGCACCCGATACAACCAGCGCAGACGCTGAGTATAGCTGACTTCCTGCTCCCATGCGCCTTCACTGCGGCGTCCCTGCCACGATATATGCATTCAGCGATGCCATAACGATCCTGCGAACACCTGAACGAAAAACGGCACCCGATACGACGAGCGCAGACGCGGAGTACAGCAGACTTCCTTCTCCCCTGCGCATTCACTGCGTCGTCCCTGCCACGATATATGTATTCAGCGATGCCATAACCATCTTCGACCACCATGAAAGAAAAACGGCACCCGATACGACGAGCGCAGACGCTGAGTATAGCAGAATTCCTTCTCCCATGCGCCTTCACTGTGGCGTCCCTGCCACGATATATGTATTCAGCGATGCCATAACGATCCTGCGAACACCTGAAAGAAGAACGGCACCCGATACGACGAGTGCAGACGCTGAGTATAGCAGACTTCTTTCTCCCATGCGCCTTCACTGTGGCGTCCCTGACACGATATATGTATTCAGCGATGCCATAACGATCTTCGACCACCATGAAAGAAAAACGGCACCCGATACGACGAGCGCAGACGCTGAGTATAGCAGACTTCTTTCTCCCATGCACCTTCACTGTGGCGTCCCTGCCACAATATATGTATTCAGCGATGCCATAACGATCCTGCGAACACATGAAAGAAAAACGGCACCCGATACGACGAGTGCAGACGCTGAGTATAGCAGACTTCCTTCTCCCATGCGCCTTCACTGTGGCGTCCCTGCCACGATATATGTATTCAGCGATGCCATAACGATCCTGCGAACACCTGAAAGAAAAACGGCACCCGATACGACGAGCGCAGACGCTGAGTATAGCAGACTTCCTTCTCCCATGCGCCTTCACTGTGGCGTCCCTTCCATGATATATGTATTCAGCGATGCCATAACGATCCTGCGAACACCTGAAAGAAAAACGGCACCCGATACGACGAGCGCAGACGCTGAGTATAGCAGACTTCTTTCTCCCATGCGCCTTCACTGCGGCGTCCCTCCCACGATATATGTATTCAGCTATGCCATAACGATCCTGTGACCACCATGAAAGAAAAACGGCACCCGATAGGACGAGCGCAGACGCTGAGTATAGCTGACTTCCTGCTCCCATACGCCTTCACTTCGGCGTCCCTGCCACGATATATGCATTCAGCGATGCCATAACGATCTTCGACCACCATGAAAGAAAAACGGCACCCGATACGACGAGCGCAGACGCTGAGTATAGCAGACTTCCTTCTCCCATGCGCATTCACTGCGTCCTCCCTGCCACGATATATGCATTCAACGATGCCATAACGATCCTGCGACCACCATGAAAGAAAAACGGCACACTATACGAGGAGCGGAGACACTGAGTATAGCAGACTTCCTTCCCCCGTCCGCCTTCACTGCGGCATAAATGCCACAATATATGTACTCAGCGCAGCCATAACGACCCTGCGACCACCCGAAAGAATAACGGCGCCCGATACGACATGCGCAGACGCGGAGTCTAGCAGACTTCCTTCTCCCATGCGCCTTCACTGCGGCGTCCCTGCCACGATATATGTATTCAGCGATGCCATTACGATCCTGCGACCACCTTAAAGCAAAACAGCACCCGATACGACGAGCGCAGACGCTCAGTATAGCAGACTTCTTTCTCCCATGCGCCTTCAATGCGGCATCCCTGCCGCGATATATATATTCAGCGATGCCATAACGATCTTCGACCACCATGAAAGAAAAACGGCACCCGATACAACCAGCGCAGACGCTGGGTATAGCAGACTTCCTTCACCCATGCGCCTTGACTGCGGTGTCCCTGCCACGATATATGTATTCAGCGATGCCATAACAATCCTGCGAACACCTGAAAGAAAAACAGCACCCGATACGACGAGTGCAGACGCTGAGTATAGCAGACTTCTTTCTCCCATGCGCCTTCACTGTGGCGTCCCTGCCACGATATATGTATTCAGCGATGCCATAACGATCCTGCGAACACCTGAAAGAAAAACGGCACCCGATACGACGAGCGCAGACGCTGAGTATAGAAGACTTCCTTCTCCCCTGCGCATTCACTGCGTCGTCCCTGCCACGATATATGTATTCAGCGATGCCATAACGATCTTCGACCACCATGAAAGAAAAACGGCACCCGATACGACGAGCGCAGATGCTGAGTATAGCAGACTTCCTTCTCCCATGCGCCTTCACAGCGGCCTCCCTGCCCCGATATATGCATTCAGCGATGCGATAACGATCCTGCGAACACCTGAAAGAAAAACGGCACCCGATACGACGAGCGCAGACGCGGAGTATAGCAGACTTCCTTCTCCCCTGCGCATTCACTGCGTCGTCCCTGCCACGATATATGTATTCAGCGATGCCATAACGATCTTCGACCACCATGAAAGAAAAACGGCACCCGATACGACGAGCGCAGACGCTGAGTATAGCAGACTTCCTTCTCCCATGCGCCTTCACTGCGGCGTCCCTCCCACGATATATGTATTCAGCTATGCCATAACGATCCTGTGACCACCATGAAAGAAAAACGGCACCCGATAGGACGAGCGCAGACGCTGAGTATAGCTGACTTCCTGCTCCCATACGCCTTCACTGCGGCGTCCCTGCCACGATATATGTATTCAGCGATGCCATAATGATCTTCGACCACCATGAAAGAAAAACGGCACCCGATACGACGAGCGCAGACGCTGAGTATAGCAGACTTCCTTCTCCCATGCGCATTCACTGCGTCCTCCCTGCCACGATATATGTATTCAACGATGCCATAACGATCCTGCGACCACCATGAAAGAAAAACGGCACACTATACGAGGAGCGGAGACACTGAGTATAGCAGACTTCCTTCCCCCGTCCGCCTTCACTGCGGCATAAATGCCACAATATATGTACTCAGCGCAGCCATAACGACCCTGCGACCACCCGAAAGAATAACGGCGCCCGATACGACGTGCGCAGACGCGGAGTCTAGCAGACTTCCTTCTCCCATGCGCCTTCACTGCGGCGTCCCTGCCACGATATATGTATTCAGCGATGCCATAACCATCCTGCGACCTCCATTAAAGAAAAACGGCGCCCGATACGACGAACGCAGACGCTGAGTATAGCAGACTTCCTTCTCCCATGCGCCTTCACTGCGGCGTCCCTGCCACGATATATGTATTCAGCGATGCCATAACGATCCTGCGAACACCTGAAAGAAAAACGGCACCCAATACGACGAGCGCAGACGCTGAGCATAGCAGACTTCCTTCTCCCATGCGCCTTCACTGCGGCATCCCTGCCACGATATATGTATTCAGCGATGCCATAACGATCTTCGACCACCATGAAAGAAAAACGGCACCCGATACGCTCGCTGCTGCAGCGTATGCGCTCGCACCCGCGCTCACGAATGGGCGCGGCGCTGCTCGAGTATGAGCAATTGACCCAAGGCCCACCCCCCTACGGCTCCTGCGCGCCCTGGCCTGCTGCCTCGGATGTACAGCGAGAGATCGTCGGCATCGCGGGAAAGCGGAGCACACCCCTCTGCGCTGTGCAGCAGCTGGCCAGAGCCGTCATACACGAGGAGCTCCAGGACCATCTCCTCGTGTACACCGACGGCTCAGTGGCCCGCGACAGCTGCTCCCTTGCTGCGGCGGCCACCATCCCCGCCCTGCGACTGCACAGCCAGCAACACGCAACCTTCCTGGGCTCCTCCACCACGGCGGAGTTGATGGGGATCCGGCTCGGGCTGGACCTGCTGCTCACCCTCGGCCCTCCGCCGCCCAGGAGTGCTCTGCTGTGCGACTCCCGCGCCGCCCTCAGCCGCCTGCAATCTAACGGCCGCGGTACCCCACTAGTGCGGGAAATTCGCTCGCGCATCGAGCGCCTCGCGCAGAGAGGCTGTGCCGTGCGTGCACAGTGGGTGCCCGGTCACTGCGGCATCGCCGGCAACGAAGAAGCTGACGACCTCGCGACCGCTGCACACCAACTACCTGCCAGCGATCTGCCCCTTGCGCTGGAGGACGTGCGTGCGGTCATTCACGACCATCTCCGAAAGCAGCACCCCGACCCACGCATCGCGGGAGGTGAGCGCATCGACAGTGTCACCGGCTGTCGCGCACTTACACGGTCGCAACGTGCAATGATCCTCCGCGCGCGCATCGGCTGCGTGTGGCCCGGGGAACGACGGGTGCGTCACGGAATCGCGACGAGTGATGTGTGTGACGGATGCGGTGCAGTGGAAACACTAGAACATCTGCTCCTTCGCTGCTCCGCGTTCGCCGATGCTCGTCGCGATATGCTCGCGGCCTATAGGGCGCAGGGCATACTACCAGACTCCATCAAGGCGCTATTGTGGCCGCAGGGCAGTGCGCGCACTCGTGAGCGAACTTTGGTGAGCCTCTGTGCATTCCTCGAACACACGGGCTTGACGTCCCGTCTGTTCTCCGTCAGGTAGTTACACGCAGTGACCGAACGCTCCGCGAGTTCTACCTTGAACGATTAATAACTGGACGCCCCACTCCAGTTGTAACCTACACAGTGCTGTGCGCGTGTGTGATTTAATTTCTCTAAACTGAACTAATCACGCGCACAACCTGGACACATTACTTATTGTGTAAATAGTTTGTACATATTACTTCTCCCCCTGTCCTCTACTCCTGTCCCCTCACCTCTTTCATTTCATTTCTCCATTCTGCCTGCTGTCCTTTATTTCCGCTGCCCCAGCTCAGGTGCTTCAGTATCGATGGCAAATGCCGGGGCTAGCAAAAATCTTTTCCTTCCTTTTTACTATTATTTTTAATAAAACCACTACCACCACCACCACCCGATACGACGAGCGCAGACGCTGAGTATAGCAGACTTCTTTCTCCCATGCGCCTTCACTGTGGCGTCCCTGCCACGATATATGTATTCAGCGATGCCATAACGATCCTGCGAACACCTGAAAGTAAAACGGCACCCAATACGACGAGCGCAGACGCTGAGCATAGCAGACTTCCTTCGTGCATGCGCCTTCACTGCGGCGTCCCTGCCACGATATATGTATTCAGCGATGCCATAACGATCTTCGACCACCATGAAAGAAAAACGGCACCCGATACGACGAGCTCAGACGCTGAGTATAGCAGACTTCTTTCTCCCATGCGCCTTCACTGTGGCGTCCCTGCCACGATATATGTATTCAGCGATGCCATAACGATCCTGCGAACACCTGAAAGAAGAACGGCACCCGATACGACGAGTGCAGACGCTGAGTATAGCAGACTTCTTTCTCCCATGCGCCTTCACTGTGGCGTCCCTGCCACGATATATGTATTCAGCGATGCCATAACGATCTTCGACCACCATGAAAGAAAAACGGCACCCGATACGACGAGCGCAGACGCTGAGTATAGCAGACTTCTTTCTCCCATGCACCTTCACTGTGGCGTCCCTGCCACAATATATGTATTCAGCGATGCCATAACGATCCTGCGAACACCTGAAAGAAAAACGGCACCCGATACGACGAGTGCAGACGCTGAGTATAGCGGACTTCTTTCTCCCATGCGCCTTCACTGTGGCGTCCCTGCCACGATATATGTATTCAGCGATGCCATAACGATCCTGCGAACACCTGAAAGAAAAACGGCACCCGATACGACGAGCGCAGACGCTGAGTATAGCAGACTTCCTTCTCCCATGCGCCTTCACTGTGGCGTCCCTGCCACGATATATGTATTCAGCGATGCCATAACGATCCTGCGAACACCTGAAAGGAAAACGGCACCCGATACGACGAGCGCAGACGCTGAGTATAGCAGACTTCCTTCTCCCATGCGCCTTCACTGTGGCGTCCCTTCCATGATATATGTATTCAGCGATGCCATAACGATCCTGCGAACACCTGAAAGAAAAACGGCACCCGATACGACGAGCGCAGACGCTGAGTATAGCAGACTTCTTTCTCCCATGCGCCTTCACTGTGGCGTCCCTGCCACGATATATGTATTCAGCGATGCCATAACGATCCTGCGAACACCTGAAAAAAAAACGGCACCCGATACGACGAGCGCAGACGCTGAGTATAGCAGACTTCCTTCTCCCATGCGCCTTCACTGCGGCGTCCCTTCCACGATATATGTATTCAGCGATGCCATTACGATCCTGCGACCACCTTAAAGCAAAACAGCACCCGATACGACGAGCGCAGGCGCTCAGTATAGCAGACTTCTTTCTCCCATGCGCCTTCACAGCGGCATCCCTGCCACGATATATGTATTCAGCGATGCCATAACGATCTTCGACCACCATGAAAGAAAAACGGCACCCGATACAACCAGCGCAGACGCTGAGTATAGCTGACTTCCTGCTCCCATGCGCCTTCACTGCGGCGTCCCTGCCACGATATATGCATTCAGCGATGCCATAACGATCCTGCGAACACCTGAACGAAAAACGGCACCCGATACGACGAGCGCAGACGCGGAGTACAGCAGACTTCCTTCTCCCCTGCGCATTCACTGCGTCGTCCCTGCCACGATATATGTATTCAGCGATGCCATAACCATCTTCGACCACCATGAAAGAAAAACGGCACCCGATACGACGAGCGCAGACGCTGAGTATAGCAGACTTCCTTCTCCCATGCGCCTTCACTGCGGCGTCCCTGCCACGATATATGTATTCAGCGATGCCATAACGATCCTGCGACCACCATGAAAGAAAAACGGCACCCGATACGACGAGCGCAGACGCTGAGTATAGCAGACTTCCTTCTCCCATGCGCCTTCACTGCGGCGTCCCTGCCACGATATATGTATTCAGCGATGCCATAACGATCCTGCGACCACCATGAAAGAAAAACGGCACCCGATACGACGAGCGCAGACGCGGAGTCTAGCAGACTTCCTTCCCACGTCCGCCTTCACTGCGGCATACCTGCCACAATATATGTACTCAGCGCAGCCATAACGACCCAGCGACGACCTGAAAGAAATACGGCACCCGATACGACGAGCGCCGACGCTGAGCCTTGCAGACTTCCTTCTCCCATGCGCCTTCACTGCGGCGTCCCTGCCACGATATATGTATTCAGCGATGCCATAACGATCCTGCGAACACCTGAAAGAAAAACGGCACCCGATACAACCAGCGCAGACGCTGAGTATAGCTGACTTCCTGCTCCCATGCGCCTTCACTGCGGCGTCCCTGCCACGATATATGCATTCAGCGATGCCAGAACGATCCTGCGAACACCTGAACGAAAAACGGCACCCGATACGACGAGCGCAGACGCGGAGTATAGCAGACTTCCTTCTCCCCTGCGCATTCACTGCGTCGTCCCTGCCACGATAAATGTATTCAGCGATGCCATAACCATCTTCGACCACCATGAAAGAAAAACGGCACCCGATACGACGAGCGCAGACGCTGAGTATAGCAGACTTCCGTCTCCCATGCGCCTTCACTGCGGCGTCCCTGCCACGATATATGTATTCAGCGATGCCATAACGATCCTGCGACCACCATGAAAGAAAAACGGCACACTATACGAGGAGCGGAGACACTGAGTATAGCAGACTTCCTTCCCCCGACCGCCTTCACTGCGGCATAAATGCCACAATATATGTACTCAGCGCAGCCATAACGACCCTGCGACCACCCGAAAGAATAACGACGCCCGATACGACGTGCGCAGACGCGGAGTCTAGCAGACTTCCTTCTCCCATGCGCCTTCACTGCGGCGTCCCTTCCACGATATATGTATTCAGCGATGCCATTACGATCCTGCGACCACCTTAAAGCAAAACAGCACCCGATACGACGAGCGCAGGCGCTCAGTATAGCAGACTTCTTTCTCCCATGCGCCTTCACTGCGGCATCCCTGCCACGATATATGTATTCAGCGATGCCATAACGATCTTCGACCACCATGAAAGAAAAACGGCACCCGATACAACCAGCGCAGACGCTGAGTATAGCAGACTTCCTTCTCCCATGCGCCTTCACTGCGGCGTCCCTGCCACGATATATGCATTCAGCGATGCCATAACGATCCTGCGAACACCTGAACGAAAAACGGCACCCGATACGACGAGCGCAGACGCGGAGTATAGCAGACTTCCTTCTCCCCTGCGCATTCACTGCGTCGTCCCTGCCACGATATATGTATTCAGCCATGCCATAACCATCTTCGACCACCATGAAAGAAAAACGGCACCCGATACGACGAGCGCAGACGCTGAGTATAGCAGACTTCCTTCTCCCATGCGCCTTCACTGTGGCGTCCCTTCCACGATATATGTATTCAGCGATGCCATAACGATCCTGCGAACACCTGAAAGAAAAACGGCACCCGATACGACGAGCGCAGACGCTGAGTATAGCAGACTTCTTTCTCCCATGCGCCTTCAGTGTGGCGTCCCTGCCACGATATATGTATTCAGCGATGCCATAACGATCCTGCGAACACCTGAAAAAAAAACGGCACCCGATACGACGAGCGCAGACGCTGAGTATAGCAGACTTCCTTCTCCCATGCGCCTTCACAGCGGCGTCCCTGTCACGATATATGCATTCAGCGATGCCATAACGATCCTGCGAACACCTGAAAGAAAAACGGCACCCGATACGACGAGCGCAGACGCGGAGTATAGCAGACTTCCTTCTCCCCTGCGCATTCACTGCGTCGTCCCTGCCACGATATATGTATTCAGCGATGCCATAACGATCTTCGACCACCATGAAAGAAAAACGCCACCCGATACGACGAGCGCAGACGCTGAGTATAGCAGACTTCCTTCTCCCATGCGCCTTCACTGTGGCGTCCCTCCCACGATATATGTATTCAGCTATGCCATAACGATCCTGTGACCACCATGAAAGAAAAACGGCACACGATAGGACGAGCGCAGACGTTGAGTATAGCTGACTTCCTGCTCCCATACGCCTTCACTGCGGCGTCCCTGCCACGATATATGCATTCAGCGATGCCATAACGATCTTCGACCACCATGAAAGAAAAACGGCACCCGATACGACGAGCGCAGACGCTGAGTATAGCAGACTTCCTGCTCCCATGCGCCTTCACTGCGGCGTCCCTGCCACGATATATGCATTCAGCGATGAGATAACGATCCTGCGACCACCTGAAAGAAAAACGGCGCCCGATACAACGAGCGTACACACTGAGTCTAGCAGACTTCCTTCTCCCATGAGCTTTCACTGCGGCGTATCTTCTACGATATATGTACTCAGCGCAGCCATAAAGACCCTGACACCACCTGAGAAGAAAAGCGGCGCCCTATACGACGAGCGAAGACACTGAGTCTAGCAGACTTCCTTCCCACGTCCGCCTTCACTGCGGCATACCTGCCACAATATATGTACTCAGCGCAGCCATAACGACCCAGCGACGACCTGAAAAAAATACGGCACACGATACGACGAGCGCAGACGCTGAGTCTAGCAGACTTCCTTCTCCCATGCGCCTTCACTGCGGCGTCCCTGCCACGATATATGTATTCAGCGATGCCATAACGATCCTGCGAACACCTGAAAGAAAAACGGCACCCGATACGACGAGCGCAGACGCTGAGTCTAGCAGACTTCCTTCTCCCATGCGCCTTCACTGCGGCGTCCCTGCCACGATATATGTATTCAGCGATGCCATAACGATCTTCGACCACCATGAAAGAAAAACGGCACCCGATACGACGAGCGCAGACGCTGAGTCTAGCAGACTTCCTTCTCCCATGCGCCTTCACTGCGGCGTCCCTGCCACGATATATGTATTCAGCGATGCCATAACGATCTTCGACCACCATGAAAAAAAAACGCCACCCGATACGACGAGCGCAGACGCTGAGTATAGCAGACTTCCTTCTCCCATGCGCCTTCACTGTGGCGTCCCTCCCACGATATATGTATTCAGCTATGCCATAACGATCCTGTGACCACCATGAAAGAAAAACGGCACACGATAGGACGAGCGCAGACGCTGAGTATAGCTGACTTCCTGCTCCCATACGCCTTCACTGCGGCGTCCCTGCCACGATATATGCATTCAGCGATGCCATAACGATCTTCGACCACCATGAAAGAAAAACGGCACCCGATACGACGAGCGCAGACGCTGAGTATAGCAGACTTCCTGCTCCCATGCGCCTTCACTGCGGCGTCCCTGCCACGATATATGCATTCAGCGATGAGATAACGATCCTGCGACCACCTGAAAGAAAAACGGCGCCCGATACAACGAGCGTACACACTGAGTCTAGCAGACTTCCTTCTCCCATGAGCTTTCACTGCGGCGTATCTTCTACGATATATGTACTCAGCGATGCCATAACGATCCTGCGAACACCTGAAAGAAAAACGGCACCCGATACGACGAGCGCAGACGCTGAGTATAGCAGACTTCTTTCTCCCATGCGCCTTCAGTGTGGCGTCCCTTCCACGATATATGTATTCAGCGATGCCATAACGATCCTGCGAACACCTGAAAGAAAAACGGCACCCGATACGACGAGCGCAGACGCTGAGTATAGCAGACTTCTTTCTCCCATGCGCCTTCAGTGTGGCGTCCCTGCCACGATATATGTATTCAGCGATGCCATAACGATCCTGCGAACACCTGAAAAAAAAACGGCACCCGATACGACGAGCGCAGACGCTGAGTATAGCAGACTTCCTTCTCCCATGCGCCTTCACTGCGGCGTCCCTGTCACGATATATGCATTCAGCGATGCCATAACGATCCTGCGAACACCTGAAAGAAAAACGGCACCCGATACGACGAGCGCAGACGCGGAGTATAGCAGACTTCCTTCTCCCCTGCGCATTCACTGCGTCGTCCCTGCCACGATATATGTATTCAGCGATGCCATAACCATCTTCGACCACCATGAAAGAAAAACGGCACCCGATACGACGAGCGCAGACGCTGAGTATAGCAGACTTCCTTCTCCCATGCGCCTTCACTGCGGCGTCCCTGCCACGATATATGTATTCAGCGATGCCATAACGATCTTCGACCACCATGAAAGAAAAACGGCACCCGATACAACCAGCGCAGACGCTGAGTATAGCTGACTTCCTGCTCCCATGCGCCTTCACTGCGGCGTCCCTGCCACGATATATGCATTCAGCGATGCCAGAACGATCCTGCGAACACCTGAACGAAAAACGGCACCCGATACGACGAGCGCAGACGCGGAGTATAGCAGACTTCCTTCTCCCCTGCGCATTCACTGCGTCGTCCCTGCCACGATATATGTATTCAGCGATGCCATAACCATCTTCGACCACCATGAAAGAAAAACGGCACCCGATACGACGAGCGCAGACGCTGAGTATAGCAGACTTCCTTCTCCCATGCGCCTTCACTGCGGCGTCCCTGCCACGATATATGTATTCAGCGATGCCATAACGATCTTCGACCACCATGAAAGAAAAACGGCACCCGATACAACCAGCGCAGACGCTGAGTATAGCTGACTTCCTGCTCCCATGCGCCTTCACTGCGGCGTCCCTGCCACGATATATGCATTCAGCGATGCCAGAACGATCCTGCGAACACCTGAACGAAAAACGGCACCCGATACGACGAGCGCAGACGCGGAGTATAGCAGACTTCCTTCTCCCCTGCGCATTCACTGCGTCGTCCCTGCCACGATATATGTATTCAGCGATGCCATAACCATCTTCGACCACCATGAAAGAAAAACGGCACCCGATACGACGAGCGCAGACGCTGAGTATAGCAGACTTCCGTCTCCCATGCGCCTTCACTGCGGCGTCCCTGCCACGATATATGTATTCAGCGATGCCATAACGATCCTGCGACCACCATGAAAGAAAAACGGCACACTATACGAGGAGCGGAGACACTGAGTATAGCAGACTTCCTTCTCCCATGCGCCTTCACTGTGGCGTCCCTCCCACGATATATGTATTCAGCTATGCCATAACGATCCTGTGACCACCATGAAAGAAAAACGGCACACGATAGGACGAGCGCAGACGTTGAGTATAGCTGACTTCCTGCTCCCATACGCCTTCACTGCGGCGTCCCTGCCACGATATATGCATTCAGCGATGCCATAACGATCTTCGACCACCATGAAAGAAAAACGGCACCCGATACGACGAGCGCAGACGCTGAGTATAGCAGACTTCCTGCTCCCATGCGCCTTCACTGCGGCGTCCCTGCCACGATATATGCATTCAGCGATGAGATAACGATCCTGCGACCACCTGAAAGAAAAACGGCGCCCGATACAACGAGCGTACACACTGAGTCTAGCAGACTTCCTTCTCCCATGAGCTTTCACTGCGGCGTATCTTCTACGATATATGTACTCAGCGCAGCCATAAAGACCCTGACACCACCTGAGAAGAAAAGCGGCGCCCTATACGACGAGCGAAGACACTGAGTCTAGCAGACTTCCTTCCCACGTCCGCCTTCACTGCGGCATACCTGCCACAATATATGTACTCAGCGCAGCCATAACGACCCAGCGACGACCTGAAAAAAATACGGCACACGATACGACGAGCGCAGACGCTGAGTCTAGCAGACTTCCTTCTCCCATGCGCCTTCACTGCGGCGTCCCTGCCACGATATATGTATTCAGCGATGCCATAACGATCCTGCGAACACCTGAAAGAAAAACGGCACCCGATACGACGAGCGCAGACGCTGAGTCTAGCAGACTTCCTTCTCCCATGCGCCTTCACTGCGGCGTCCCTGCCACGATATATGTATTCAGCGATGCCATAACGATCTTCGACCACCATGAAAGAAAAACGGCACCCGATACGACGAGCGCAGACGCTGAGTCTAGCAGACTTCCTTCTCCCATGCGCCTTCACTGCGGCGTCCCTGCCACGATATATGTATTCAGCGATGCCATAACGATCTTCGACCACCATGAAAAAAAAACGCCACCCGATACGACGAGCGCAGACGCTGAGTATAGCAGACTTCCTTCTCCCATGCGCCTTCACTGTGGCGTCCCTCCCACGATATATGTATTCAGCTATGCCATAACGATCCTGTGACCACCATGAAAGAAAAACGGCACACGATAGGACGAGCGCAGACGCTGAGTATAGCTGACTTCCTGCTCCCATACGCCTTCACTGCGGCGTCCCTGCCACGATATATGCATTCTGCGATGCCATAACGATCTTCGACCACCATGAAAGAAAAACGGCACCCGATACGACGAGCGCAGACGCTGAGTATAGCAGACTTCCTGCTCCCATGCGCCTTCACTGCGGCGTCCCTGCCACGATATATGCATTCAGCGATGAGATAACGATCCTGCGACCACCTGAAAGAAAAACGGCGCCCGATACAACGAGCGTACACACTGAGTCTAGCAGACTTCCTTCTCCCATGAGCTTTCACTGCGGCGTATCTTCTACGA
Source organism: Amblyomma americanum (assembly GCF_052857255.1). Taxonomy (NCBI): domain Eukaryota; kingdom Metazoa; phylum Arthropoda; class Arachnida; order Ixodida; family Ixodidae; genus Amblyomma; species Amblyomma americanum. Next base: position 66,770,808 of record NC_135500.1, read on the forward strand.
TATATGTACTCAGCGATGCCATAACGATCCTGCGAACACCTGAAAGAAAAACGGCACCCGATACGACGAGCGCAGACGCTGAGTATAGCAGACTTCTTTCTCCCATGCGCCTTCAGTGTGGCGTCCCTTCCACGATATATGTATTCAGCGATGCCATAACGATCCTGCGAACACCTGAAAGAAAAACGGCACCCGATACGACGAGCGCAGACGCTGAGTATAGCAGACTTCTTTCTCCCATGCGCCTTCAGTGTGGCGTCCCTGCCACGATATATGTATTCAGCGATGCCATAACGATCCTGCGAACACCTGAAAAAAAAACGGCACCCGATACGACGAGCGCAGACGCTGAGTATAGCAGACTTCCTTCTCCCATGCGCCTTCACTGCGGCGTCCCTGTCACGATATATGCATTCAGCGATGCCATAACGATCCTGCGAACACCTGAAAGAAAAACGGCACCCGATACGACGAGCGCAGACGCGGAGTATAGCAGACTTCCTTCTCCCCTGCGCATTCACTGCGTCGTCCCTGCCACGATATATGTATTCAGCGATGCCATAACCATCTTCGACCACCATGAAAGAAAAACGGCACCCGATACGACGAGCGCAGACGCTGAGTATAGCAGACTTCCTTCTCCCATGCGCCTTCACTGCGGCGTCCCTGCCACGATATATGTATTCAGCGATGCCATAACGATCTTCGACCACCATGAAAGAAAAACGGCACCCGATACAACCAGCGCAGACGCTGAGTATAGCTGACTTCCTGCTCCCATGCGCCTTCACTGCGGCGTCCCTGCCACGATATATGCATTCAGCGATGCCAGAACGATCCTGCGAACACCTGAACGAAAAACGGCACCCGATACGACGAGCGCAGACGCGGAGTATAGCAGACTTCCTTCTCCCCTGCGCATTCACTGCGTCGTCCCTGCCACGATATATGTATTCAGCGATGCCATAACCATCTTCGACCACCATGAAAGAAAAACGGCACCCGATACGACGAGCGCAGACGCTGAGTATAGCAGACTTCCTTCTCCCATGCGCCTTCACTGCGGCGTCCCTGCCACGATATATGTATTCAGCGATGCCATAACGATCTTCGACCACCATGAAAGAAAAACGGCACCCGATACAACCAGCGCAGACGCTGAGTATAGCTGACTTCCTGCTCCCATGCGCCTTCACTGCGGCGTCCCTGCCACGATATATGCATTCAGCGATGCCAGAACGATCCTGCGAACACCTGAACGAAAAACGGCACCCGATACGACGAGCGCAGACGCGGAGTATAGCAGACTTCCTTCTCCCCTGCGCATTCACTGCGTCGTCCCTGCCACGATATATGTATTCAGCGATGCCATAACCATCTTCGACCACCATGAAAGAAAAACGGCACCCGATACGACGAGCGCAGACGCTGAGTATAGCAGACTTCCTTCTCCCATGCGCCTTCACTGCGGCGTCCCTGCCACGATATATGTATTCAGCGATGCCATAACGATCTTCGACCACCATGAAAGAAAAACGGCACCCGATACAACCAGCGCAGACGCTGAGTATAGCTGACTTCCTGCTCCCATGCGCCTTCACTGCGGCGTCCCTGCCACGATATATGTATTCAGCGATGCCATAACGATCTTCGACCACCATGAAAGAAAAACGGCACCCGATACAACCAGCGCAGACGCTGAGTATAGCTGACTTCCTGCTCCCATGCGCCTTCACTGCGGCGTCCCTGCCACGATATATGCATTCAGCGATGCCAGAACGATCCTGCGAACACCTGAACGAAAAACGGCACCCGATACGACGAGCGCAGACGCGGAGTATAGCAGACTTCCTTCTCCCCTGCGCATTCACTGCGTCGTCCCTGCCACGATATATGTATTCAGCGATGCCATAACGATCTTCGACCACCATGAAAGAAAAACGGCACCCGATACAACCAGCGCAGACGCTGAGTATAGCAGACTTCCTTCTCCCATGCGCCTTCACTGCGGCGTCCCTGCCACGATATATGCATTCAGCGATGCCATAACGATCCTGCGAACACCTGAACGAAAAACGGCACCCGATACAACCAGCGCAGACGCTGAGTATAGCAGACTTCCTTCTCCCCTGCGCATTCACTGCGTCGTCCCTGCCACGGTATATGTATTCAGCGATGCCATAACCATCTTCGACCACCATGAAAGAAAAACGGCACCCGATACGACGAGCGCAGACGCTGAGTATAGCAGACTTCCTTCTCCCATGCGCCTTCACTGCGGCGTCCCTGCCACGATATATGCATTCAGCGATGCCATAACGATCTTCGACCACCATGAAAGAAAAACGGCACCCGATACAACCAGCGCAGACGCTGAGTATAGCTGACTTCCTGCTCCCATGCGCCTTCACTGCGGCGTCCCTGCCACGATATATGCATTCAGCGATGCCAGAACGATCCTGCGAACACCTGAACGAAAAACGGCACCCGATACGACGAGCGCAGACGCGGAGTATAGCAGACTTCCTTCTCCCCTGCGCATTCACTGCGTCGTCCCTGCCACGATATATGTATTCAGCGATGCCATAACCATCTTCGACCACCATGAAAGAAAAACGGCACCCGATACGACGAGCGCAGACGCTGAGTATAGCAGACTTCCTTCTCCCATGCGCCTTCACTGCGGCGTCCCTGCCACGATATATGTATTCAGCGATGCCATAACGATCTTCGACCACCATGAAAGAAAAACGGCACCCGATACAACCAGCGCAGACGCTGAGTATAGCTGACTTCCTGCTCCCATGCGCCTTCACTGCGGCGTCCCTGCCACGATATATGCATTCAGCGATGCCAGAACGATCCTGCGAACACCTGAACGAAAAACGGCACCCGATACGACGAGCGCAGACGCGGAGTATAGCAGACTTCCTTCTCCCCTGCGCATTCACTGCGTCGTCCCTGCCACGATATATGTATTCAGCGATGCCATAACCATCTTCGACCACCATGAAAGAAAAACGGCACCCGATACGACGAGCGCAGACGCTGAGTATAGCAGACTTCCTTCTCCCATGCGCCTTCACTGCGGCGTCCCTGCCACGATATATGTATTCAGCGATGCCATAACGATCTTCGACCACCATGAAAGAAAAACGGCACCCGATACAACCAGCGCAGACGCTGAGTATAGCTGACTTCCTGCTCCCATGCGCCTTCACTGCGGCGTCCCTGCCACGATATATGTATTCAGCGATGCCATAACGATCTTCGACCACCATGAAAGAAAAACGGCACCCGATACAACCAGCGCAGACGCTGAGTATAGCTGACTTCCTGCTCCCATGCGCCTTCACTGCGGCGTCCCTGCCACGATATATGCATTCAGCGATGCCAGAACGATCCTGCGAACACCTGAACGAAAAACGGCACCCGATACGACGAGCGCAGACGCGGAGTATAGCAGACTTCCTTCTCCCCTGCGCATTCACTGCGTCGTCCCTGCCACGATATATGTATTCAGCGATGCCATAACGATCTTCGACCACCATGAAAGAAAAACGGCACCCGATACAACCAGCGCAGACGCTGAGTATAGCAGACTTCCTTCTCCCATGCGCCTTCACTGCGGCGTCCCTGCCACGATATATGCATTCAGCGATGCCATAACGATCCTGCGAACACCTGAACGAAAAACGGCACCCGATACAACCAGCGCAGACGCTGAGTATAGCAGACTTCTTTCTCCCATGCGCCTTCACTGCGGCGTCCCTGCCACGATATATGTATTCAGCGATGCCATAACGATCTTCGACCACCATGAAAGAAAAACGGCACCCGATACAACCAGCGCAGACGCTGAGTATAGCAGACTTCCTTCTCCCATGCGCCTTCACTGCGGCGTCCCTGCCACGATATATGCATTCAGCGATGCCATAACGATCCTGCGAACACCTGAACGAAAAACGGCACCCGATACGACGAGCGCAGACGCGGAGTATAGCAGACTTCCTTCTCCCCTGCGCATTCACTGCGTCGTCCCTGCCACGATATATGTATTCAGCGATGCCATAACCATCTTCGACCACCATGAAAGAAAAACGGCACCCGATACGACGAGCGCAGACGCTGAGTATAGCAGACTTCCTTCTCCCATGCGCCTTCACTGTGGCGTCCCTTCCACGATATATGTATTCAGCGATGCCATAACGATCCTGCGAACACCTGAAAGAAAAACGGCACCCGATACGACGAGCGCAGACGCTGAGTATAGCAGACTTCTTTCTCCCATGCGCCTTCAGTGTGGCGTCCCTGCCACGATATATGTATTCAGCGATGCCATAACGATCCTGCGAACACCTGAAAAAAAAACGGCACCCGATACGACGAGCGCAGACGCTGAGTATAGCAGACTTCCTTCTCCCATGCGCCTTCACAGCGGCGTCCCTGTCACGATATATGCATTCAGCGATGCCATAACGATCCTGCGAACACCTGAAAGAAAAACGGCACCCGATACGACGAGCGCAGACGCGGAGTATAGCAGACTTCCTTCTCCCCTGCGCATTCACTGCGTCGTCCCTGCCACGATATATGTATTCAGCGATGCCATAACGATCTTCGACCACCATGAAAGAAAAACGCCACCCGATACGACGAGCGCAGACGCTGAGTATAGCAGACTTCCTTCTCCCATGCGCCTTCACTGTGGCGTCCCTCCCACGATATATGTATTCAGCTATGCCATAACGATCCTGTGACCACCATGAAAGAAAAACGGCACACGATAGGACGAGCGCAGACGTTGAGTATAGCTGACTTCCTGCTCCCATACGCCTTCACTGCGGCGTCCCTGCCACGATATATGCATTCAGCGATGCCATAACGATCTTCGACCACCATGAAAGAAAAACGGCACCCGATACGACGAGCGCAGACGCTGAGTATAGCAGACTTCCTGCTCCCATGCGCCTTCACTGCGGCGTCCCTGCCACGATATATGCATTCAGCGATGAGATAACGATCCTGCGACCACCTGAAAGAAAAACGGCGCCCGATACAACGAGCGTACACACTGAGTCTAGCAGACTTCCTTCTCCCATGAGCTTTCACTGCGGCGTATCTTCTACGATATATGTACTCAGCGCAGCCATAAAGACCCTGACACCACCTGAGAAGAAAAGCGGCGCCCTATACGACGAGCGAAGACACTGAGTCTAGCAGACTTCCTTCCCACGTCCGCCTTCACTGCGGCATACCTGCCACAATATATGTACTCAGCGCAGCCATAACGACCCAGCGACGACCTGAAAGAAATACGGCACCCGATACGACGAGCGCAGACGCTGAGTCTAGCAGACTTCCTTCTCCCATGCGCCTTCACTGCGGCGTCCCTGCCACGATATATGTATTCAGCGATGCCATAACGATCCTGCGAACACCTGAAAGAAAAACGGCACCCGATACGACGAGCGCAGACGCTGAGTCTAGCAGACTTCCTTCTCCCATGCGCCTTCACTGCGGCGTCCCTGCCACGATATATGTATTCAGCGATGCCATAACGATCTTCGACCACCATGAAAGAAAAACGGCACCCGATACGACGAGCGCAGACGCTGAGTATAGCAGACTTCTTTCTCCCATGCGCCTTCACTGTGGCGTCCCTGCCACGATATATGTATTCAGCGATGCCATAACGATCCTGCGAACACCTGAAAGAAAAACGGCACCCGATACGACGAGTGCAGACGCTGAGTATAGCAGACTTCTTTCTCCCAGCGCCTTGACTGTGGCGTCCCTGCCACGATATATGTATTCAGCGATGCCATAACGATCCTGCGAACACCTGAAAGAAAAACGGCACCCGATACGACGAGCGCAGACGCTGAGTATAGCAGACTTCCTTCTCCCATGCGCCTTCACTGTGGCGTCCCTTCCACGATATATGTATTCAGCGATGCCATAACGATCCTGCGAACACCTGAAAGAAAAACGGCACCCGATACGACGAGCGCAGACGCTGAGTATAGCAGACTTCTTTCTCCCATGCGCCTTCAGTGTGGCGTCCCTGCCACGATATATGTATTCAGCGATGCCATAACGATCCTGCGAACACCTGAAAAAAAAACGGCACCCGATACGACGAGCGCAGACGCTGAGTATAGCAGACTTCCTTCTCCCCTGCGCATTCACTGCGTCGTCCCTGCCACGATATATGTATTCAGCGATGCCATAACGATCTTCGACCACCATGAAAGAAAAACGCCACCCGATACGACGAGCGCAGACGCTGAGTATAGCAGACTTCCTTCTCTGATGCGCCTTCACTGCGGCGTCCCTGCCACGATATATGTATTCAGCTATGCCATAACGATCCTGTGACCACCATGAAAGAAAAACGGCACACGATAGGACGAGCGCAGACGTTGAGTATAGCTGACTTCCTGCTCCCATACGCCTTCACTGCGGCGTCCCTGCCACGATATATGCATTCAGCGATGCCATAACGATCTTCGACCACCATGAAAGAAAAACGGCACCCGATACGACGAGCGCAGACGCTGAGTATAGCAGACTTCCTGCTCCCATGCGCCTTCACTGCGGCGTCCCTGCCACGATATATGCATTCAGCGATGCCATAACGATCCTGCGAACACCTGAACGAAAAACGGCACCCGATACGACGAGCGCAGACGCGGAGTATAGCAGACTTCCTTCTCCCCTGCGCATTCACTGCGTCGTCCCTGCCACGATATATGTATTCAGCGATGCCATAACCATCTTCGACCACCATGAAAGAAAAACGGCACCCGATACGACGAGCGCAGACGCTGAGTATAGCAGACTTCCTTCTCCCATTCGCCTTCACTGCGGCGTCCCTGCCACGATATATGTATTCAGCGATGCCATAACGATCTTCGACCACCATGAAAGAAAAACGGCACCCGATACAACCAGCGCAGACGCTGAGTATAGCTGACTTCCTGCTCCCATGCGCCTTCACTGCGGCGTCCCTGCCACGATATATGCATTCAGCGATGCCAGAACGATCCTGCGAACACCTGAACGAAAAACGGCACCCGATACGACGAGCGCAGACGCGGAGTATAGCAGACTTCCTTCTCCCCTGCGCATTCACTGCGTCGTCCCTGCCACGATATATGTATTCAGCGATGCCATAACCATCTTCGACCACCATGAAAGAAAAACGGCACCCGATACGACGAGCGCAGACGCTGAGTATAGCAGACTTCCGTCTCCCATGCGCCTTCACTGCGGCGTCCCTGCCACGATATATGTATTCAGCGATGCCATAACGATCCTGCGACCACCATGAAAGAAAAACGGCACACTATACGAGGAGCGGAGACACTGAGTATAGCAGACTTCCTTCCCCCGACCGCCTTCACTGCGGCATAAATGCCACAATATATGTACTCAGCGCAGCCATAACGACCCTGCGACCACCCGAAAGAATAACGACGCCCGATACGACGTGCGCAGACGCGGAGTCTAGCAGACTTCCTTCTCCCATGCGCCTTCACTGCGGCGTCCCTTCCACGATATATGTATTCAGCGATGCCATTACGATCCTGCGACCACCTTAAAGCAAAACAGCACCCGATACGACGAGCGCAGGCGCTCAGTATAGCAGACTTCTTTCTCCCATGCGCCTTCACTGCGGCATCCCTGCCACGATATATGTATTCAGCGATGCCATAACGATCTTCGACCACCATGAAAGAAAAACGGCACCCGATACAACCAGCGCAGACGCTGAGTATAGCAGACTTCCTTCTCCCATGCGCCTTCACTGCGGCGTCCCTGCCACGATATATGCATTCAGCGATGCCATAACGATCCTGCGAACACCTGAACGAAAAACGGCACCCGATACGACGAGCGCAGACGCGGAGTATAGCAGACTTCCTTCTCCCCTGCGCATTCACTGCGTCGTCCCTGCCACGATATATGTATTCAGCGATGCCATAACCATCTTCGACCACCATGAAAGAAAAACGGCACCCGATACGACGAGCGCAGACGCTGAGTATAGCAGACTTCCTTCTCCCATGCGCCTTCACTGCGGCGTCCCTGCCACGATATATGTATTCAGCGATGCCATAACGATCTTCGACAACCATGAAAGAAAAACGGCACCCGATACAACCAGCGCAGACGCTGAGTATAGCAGACTTCCTGCTCCCATGCGCCTTCACTGCGGCGTCCCTGCCACGATATATGCATTCAGCGATGCCATAACGATCCTGCGAACACCTGAACGAAAAACGACACCCGATACGACGAGCGCAGACGCGGAGTATAGCAGACTTCCTTCTCCCCTGCGCATTCACTGCGTCGTCCCTGCCACGATATATGTATTCAGCGGTGCCATAACCATCTTCGACCACCATGAAAGAAAAACGGCACCCGATACGACGAGCGCAGACGCTGAGTATAGCAGACTTCCTTCTCCCATGCGCCTTCACTGCGGCGTCCCTGCCACGATATATGTATTCAGCGATGCCATAACGATCCTGCGACCACCATGAAAGAAAAACGGCACCCGATACGACGAGCGCAGACGCTGAGTATAGCAGACTTCCTTCTCTGATGCGCCTTCACTGCGGCGTCCCTGCCACGATATATGTATTCAGCGATGCCATAACGATCCTGCGACCACCTGAAAGAAAAACGGCGCCCGATACAACGAGCGTAGACACTGAGTCTAGCAGACTTCCTTCTCCCATGAGCATTCACTGCGGCGTATCTTCTACGATATATGTACTCAGCGCAGCCATAAAGACCCTGACACCACCTGAGAAGAAAAGCGGCGCCCTATACGACGAGCGAAGACACTTAGTCTAGCAGACTTCCTTCCCACGTCCGCCTTCAGTGCGGCATACCTGCCACAATATAAGTACTCAGCGCAGCCATAACGACCCAGCGACGACCTGAAAGAAATACGGCACCCGATACGACGAGCGCAGACGCTGAGTCTAGCAGACTTCCTTCTCCCATGCGCCTTCACTGCGGCGTCCCTGCCACGATATATGTATTCAGCGATGCCATAACGATCCTGCGAACACCTGAAAGAAAAACGGCACCCGATACGACGAGTGCACACGCTGAGTATAGCAGACTTCTTTCTCCCATGCGCCTTCACTGTGGCTTCCCTGCCACGATATATGTATTCAGCGATGCCATAACGATCCTGCGAACACCTGAAAGAAAAACGGCACCCAATACGACGAGCGCAGACGCTGAGCATAGCAGACTTCCTTCGTGCGTGCGCCTTCACTGCGGCGTCCCTGCCACGATATATGTATTCAGCGATGCCATAACGATCTTCGACCACCATGAAAGAAAAACGGCACCCGATACGACGAGCGCAGACGCTGAGTATAGCAGACTTCTTTCTCCCATGCGCCTTCACTGTGGCGTCCCTGCCACGATATATGTATTCAGCGATGCCATAACGATCCTGCGAACACCTGAAAGAAAAACGGCACCCGATACGACGAGTGCAGACGCTGAGTATAGCAGCCTTCTTTCTCCCATGCGCCTTCACTGTGGCGTCCCTGCCACGATATATGTATTCAGCGATGCCATAACGATCCTGCGAACACCTGAAAGAAAAACGGCACCCGATACGACGAGCGCAGACGCTGAGCATAGCAGACTTCCTTCGCCCATGCGCCTTCACTGCGGCGTCCCTGCCACGATATATGTATTCAGCGATGCCATAACGATCCTGCGAACACCTGAAAGAAAAACGGCACCCGATACGACGAGTGCAGACGCTGAGTATAGCAGACTTCTTTCTCCCATGCGCCTTCACTGTGGCGTCCCTGCCACGATATATGTATTCAGCGATGCCATAACGATCCTGCGAACACCTGAAAGAAAAACGGCACCCGATACGACGAGCGCAGACGCTGAGCATAGCAGACTTCCTTCGCCCATGCGCCTTCACTGCGGCGTCCCTGCCACGATATATGTATTCAGCGATGCCATAACGATCCTGCGAACACCTGAAAGAAAAACGGCACCCGATACGACGAGCGCAGACGCTGAATATAGCAGACTTCCTTCTCCCATGCGCCTTCACTGCGTCCTCCCTGCCACGATATATGTATTCAACGATGCCATAACGATCTTCGACCACCATGAAAGAAAAACGGCACCCGATACGACGAGCGCAGACGCTGAGTATAGCAGACTTCCTTCTCCCATGCGCCTTCACTGCGTCCTCCCTGCCACGATATATGTATTCAACGATGCCATAACGATCCTGCGACCACCATGAAAGAAAAACGGCACACTATACGAGGAGCGGAGACACTGAGTATAGCAGACTTCCTTCCCCCGTCCGCCTTCACTGCGGCATAAATGCCACAATATATGTACTCAGCGCTGCCATAACGACCCTGCGACCACCCGAAAGAATAACGGCGCCCGATACGACGTGCGCAGACGCGGAGTCTAGCAGACTTCCTTCTCCCATGCGCCTTCACTGCGGCGTCCCTGCCACGATATATGTATTCAGCGATGCCATTACGATCCTGCGACCACCTTAAAGCAAAACAGCACCCGATACGACGAGCGCAGACGCTCAGTATAGCAGACTTCTTTCTCCCATGCGCCTTCACTGCGGCATCCCTGCCGCGATATATGTATTCAGCGATGCCATAACGATCTTCGACCACCATAAAAGAAAAACGGCACCCGATACAACCAGCGCAGACGCTGAGTATAGCTGACTTCCTTCTCCCCTGCGCATTCACTTCGTCGTCCCTGCCACGATATATGAATTCAGCGATGCCATAACGATCTTCGACCACCATGAAAGAAAAACGGCACCCGATACGACGAGCGCAGACGCTGAGTATAGCAGACTTCCTTCTCCCATGCGCCTTCACTGCGGCGTCCCTCCCACGATATATGTATTCAGCTATGCCATAACGATCCTGTGACCACCATGAAAGAAAAACGGCACCCGATAGGACGAGCGCTGACGCTGAGTATAGCTGACTTCCTGCTCCCATACGCCTTCACTGCGGCGTCCCTGCCACGATATATGCATTCAGCGATGCCATAACGATCTTCGACCAGCATGAAAGAAAAACGGCACCCGATACGTCGAGCGCAGACGCTGAGTATAGCAGACTTCCTTCTCCCATGCGCATTCACTGCGTCCTCCCTGCCACGATATATGAATTCAGCGATGCCATAACGATCTTCGACCACCATGAAAGAAAAACGGCACCCGATACGACGAGCGCAGACGCTGAGTATAGCAGACTTCCTTCTCCCATGCGCCTTCACTGCGGCGTCCCTCCCACGATATATGTATTCAGCTATGCCATAACGATCCTGTGACCACCATGAAAGAAAAACGGCACCCGATAGGACGAGCGCTGACGCTGAGTATAGCTGACTTCCTTCCCCCGTCCGCCTTCACTGCGGCATAAATGCCACAATATATGTACTCAGCGCAGCCATAACGACCCTGCGACCACCCGAAAGAATAACGGCGCCCGATACGACGTGCGCAGACGCGGAGTCTAGCAGACTTCCTTCTCCCATGCGCCTTCACTGCGGCGTCCCTGCCACGATATATGTATTCAGCGATGCCATAACGATCCTGCGAACACCTGAAAGAAAAACGGCACCCAATACGACGAGCGCAGACGCTGAGCATAGCAGACTTCCTTCTCCCATGCGCCTTCACTGCGGCATCCCTGCCACGATATATGTATTCAGCGATGCCATAACGATCTTCGACCACCATGAAAGAAAAACGGCACCCGATACGACGAGCGCAGACGCTGAGTATAGCAGACTTCTTTCTCCCATGCGCCTTCACTGTGACGTCCCTGCCACGATATATGTATTCAGCGATGCCATAACGATCCTGCGAACACCTGAAAGAAAAACGGCACCCAATACGACGAGCGCAGACGCTGAGCATAGCAGACTTCCTTCGTGCATGCGCCTTCACTGCGGCGTCCCTGCCACGATATATGTATTCAGCGATGCCATAACGATCTTCGACCACCATGAAAGAAAAACGGCACCCGATACGACGAGCTCAGACGCTGAGTATAGCAGACTTCTTTCTCCCATGCGCCTTCACTGTGGCGTCCCTGCCACGATATATGTATTCAGCGATGCCATAACGATCCTGCGAACACCTGAAAGAAGAACGGCACCCGATACGACGAGTGCAGACGCTGAGTATAGCAGACTTCTTTCTCCCATGCGCCTTCACTGTGGCGTCCCTGCCACGATATATGTATTCAGCGATGCCATAACGATCTTCGACCACCATGAAAGAAAAACGGCACCCGATACGACGAGCGCAGACGCTGAGTATAGCAGACTTCTTTCTCCCATGCACCTTCACTGTGGCGTCCCTGCCACAATATATGTATTCAGCGATGCCATAACGATCCTGCGAACACCTGAAAGAAAAACGGCACCCGATACGACGAGTGCAGACGCTGAGTATAGCAGACTTCTTTCTCCCATGCGCCTTCACTGTGGCGTCCCTGCCACGATATATGTATTCAGCGATGCCATAACGATCCTGCGAACACCTGAAAGAAAAACGGCACCCTATACGACGAGCGCAGACGCTGAGTATAGCAGACTTCCTTCTCCCATGCGCCTTCACTGTGGCGTCCCTGCCACGATATATGTATTCAGCGATGCCATAACGATCCTGCGAACACCTGAAAGAAAAACGGCACCCGATACGACGAGCGCAGACGCTGAGTATAGCAGACTTCCTTCTCCCATGCGCCTTCACTGTGGCGTCCCTTCCATGATATATGTATTCAGCGATGCCATAACGATCCTGCGAACACCTGAAAGAAAAACGGCACCCGATACGACGAGCGCAGACGCTGAGTATAGCAGACTTCTTTCTCCCATGCGCCTTCACTGTGGCGTCCCTGCCACGATATATGTATTCAGCGATGCCATAACGATCCTGCGAACACCTGAAAAAAAAACGGCACCCGATACGACGAGCGCAGACGCTGAGTATAGCAGACTTCCTTCTCCCATGCGCCTTCACTGCGGCGTCCCTGTCACGATATATGCATTCAGCGATGCCATAACGATCCTGCGAACACCTGAAAGAAAAACGGCACCCGATACGACGAGCGCAGACGCGGAGTATAGCAGACTTCCTTCTCCCCTGCGCATTCACTGCGTCGTCCCTGCCACGATATATGTATTCAGTGATGCCATAAAGATCTTCGACCACCATGAAAGAAAAACGGCACCCGATACGACGAGCGCAGACGCTGAGTATAGCAGACTTCCTTCTCCCATGCGCCTTCACTGCGGCGTCCCTCCCACGATATATGTATTCAGCTATGCCATAACGATCCTGTGACCACCATGAAAGAAAAACGGCACCCGATAGGACGAGCGCAGACGCTGAGTATAGCTGACTTCCTGCTCCCATACGCCTTCACTTCGGCGTCCCTGCCACGATATATGCATTCAGCGATGCCATAACGATCTTCGACCACCATGAAAGAAAAACGGCACCCGATACGACGAGCGCAGACGCTGAGTATAGCAGACTTCCTTCTCCCATGCGCATTCACTGCGTCCTCCCTGCCACGATATATGTATTCAACGATGCCATAACGATCCTGCGACCACCATGAAAGAAAAACGGCACACTATACGAGGAGCGGAGACACTGAGTATAGCAGACTTCCTTCCCCCGTCCGCCTTCACTGCGGCATAAATGCCACAATATATGTACTCAGCGCAGCCATAATGACCCTGCGACCACCCGAAAGAATAACGGCGCCCGATACGACATGCGCAGACGCGGAGTCTAGCAGACTTCCTTCTCCCATGCGCCTTCACTGCGGCGTCCCTGCCACGATATATGTATTCAGCGATGCCATTACGATCCTGCGACCACCTTAAAGCAAAACAGCACCCGATACGACGAGCGCAGACGCTCAGTATAGCAGACTTCTTTCTCCCATGCGCCTTCACTGCGGCATCCCTGCCGCGATATATATATTCAGCGATGCCATAACGATCTTCGACCACCATGAAAGAAAAACGGCACCCGATACAACCAGCGCAGACGCTGGGTATAGCAGACTTCCTTCACCCATGCGCCTTGACTGCGGTGTCCCTGCCACGATATATGTATTCAGCGATGCCATAACAATCCTGCGAACACCTGAAAGAAAAACAGCACCCGATACGACGAGTGCAGACGCTGAGTATAGCAGATTTCTTTCTCCCATGCGCCTTCACTGTGGCGTCCCTGCCACGATATATGTATTCAGCGATGCCATAACGATCCTGCGAACACCTGAAAGAAAAACGGCACCCGATACGACGAGCGCAGACGCTGAGTATAGAAGACTTCCTTCTCCCCTGCGCATTCACTGCGTCGTCCCTGCCACGATATATGTATTCAGCGATGCCATAACGATCTTCGACCACCATGAAAGAAAAACGGCACCCGATACGACGAGCGCAGATGCTGAGTATAGCAGACTTCCTTCTCCCATGCGCCTTCACAGCGGCCTCCCTGCCACGATATATGCATTCAGCGATGCCATAACGATCCTGCGAACACCTGAAAGAAAAACGGCACCCGATACGACGAGCGCAGACGCGGAGTATAGCAGACTTCCTTCTCCCCTGCGCATTCACTGCGTCGTCCCTGCCACGATATATGTATTCAGCGATGCCATAACGATCTTCGACCACCATGAAAGAAAAACGGCACCCGATACGACGAGCGCAGACGCTGAGTATAGCAGACTTCCTTCTCCCATGCGCCTTCACTGCGGCGTCCCTCCCACGATATATGTATTCAGCTATGCCATAACGATCCTGTGACCACCATGAAAGAAAAACGGCACCCGATAGGACGAGCGCAGACGCTGAGTATAGCTGACTTCCTGCTCCCATACGCCTTCACTGCGGCGTCCCTGCCACGATATATGCATTCAGCGATGCCATAACGATCTTCGACCACCATGAAAGAAAAACGGCACCCGATACGACGAGCGCAGACGCTGAGTATAGCAGACTTCCTTCTCCCATGCGCATTCACTGCGTCCTCCCTGCCACGATATATGTATTCAACGATGCCATAACGATCCTGCGACCACCATGAAAGAAAAACGGCACACTATACGAGGAGCGGAGACACTGAGTATAGCAGACTTCCTTCCCCCGTCCGCCTTCACTGCGGCATAAATGCCACAATATATGTACTCAGCGCAGCCATAACGACCCTGCGACCACCCGAAAGAATAACGGCGCCCGATACGACGTGCGCAGACGCGGAGTCTAGCAGACTTCCTTCTCCCATGCGCCTTCACTGCGGCGTCCCTGCCACGATATATGTATTCAGCGATGCCATAACCATCCTGCGACCTCCATTAAAGAAAAACGGCGCCCGATACGACGAACGCAGACGCTGAGTATAGCAGACTTCCTTCTCCCATGCGCCTTCACTGCGGCGTCCCTGCCACGATATATGTATTCAGCGATGCCATAACGATCCTGCGAACACCTGAAAGAAAAACGGCACCCAATACGACGAGCGCAGACGCTGAGCATAGCAGACTTCCTTCTCCCATGCGCCTTCACTGCGGCATCCCTGCCACGATATATGTATTCAGCGATGCCATAACGATCTTCGACCACCATGAAAGAAAAACGGCACCCGATACGACGAGCGCAGACGCTGAGTATAGCAGACTTCTTTCTCCCATGCGCCTTCACTGTGGCGTCCCTGCCACGATATATGTATTCAGCGATGCCATAACGATCCTGCGAACACCTGAAAGTAAAACGGCACCCAATACGACGAGCGCAGACGCTGAGCATAGCAGACTTCCTTCGTGCATGCGCCTTCACTGCGGCGTCCCTGCCACGATATATGTATTCAGCGATGCCATAACGATCTTCGACCACCATGAAAGAAAAACGGCACCCGATACGACGAGCTCAGACGCTGAGTATAGCAGACTTCTTTCTCCCATGCGCCTTCACTGTGGCGTCCCTGCCACGATATATGTATTCAGCGATGCCATAACGATCCTGCGAACACCTGAAAGAAGAACGGCACCCGATACGACGAGTGCAGACGCTGAGTATAGCAGACTTCTTTCTCCCATGCGCCTTCACTGTGGCGTCCCTGCCACGATATATGTATTCAGCGATGCCATAACGATCTTCGACCACCATGAAAGAAAAACGGCACCCGATACGACGAGCGCAGACGCTGAGTATAGCAGACTTCTTTCTCCCATGCACCTTCACTGTGGCGTCCCTGCCACAATATATGTATTCAGCGATGCCATAACGATCCTGCGAACACCTGAAAGAAAAACGGCACCCGATACGACGAGTGCAGACGCTGAGTATAGCAGACTTCCTGCTCCCATGCGCCTTCACTGCGGCGTCCCTGCCACGATATATGCATTCAGCGATGCCAGAACGATCCTGCGAACACCTGAACGAAAAACGGCACCCGATACGACGAGCGCAGACGCGGAGTATAGCAGACTTCCTTCTCCCCTGCGCATTCACTGCGTCGTCCCTGCCACGATATATGTATTCAGCGATGCCATAACCATCTTCGACCACCATGAAAGAAAAACGGCACCCGATACGACGAGCGCAGACGCTGAGTATAGCAGACTTCCGTCTCCCATGCGCCTTCACTGCGGCGTCCCTGCCACGATATATGTATTCAGCGATGCCATAACGATCCTGCGACCACCATGAAAGAAAAACGGCACACTATACGAGGAGCGGAGACACTGAGTATAGCAGACTTCCTTCCCCCGACCGCCTTCACTGCGGCATAAATGCCACAATATATGTACTCAGCGCAGCCATAACGACACTGCGACCACCCGAAAGAATAACGACGCCCGATACGACGTGCGCAGACGCGGAGTCTAGCAGACTTCCTTCTCCCATGCGCCTTCACTGCGGCGTCCCTTCCACGATATATGTATTCAGCGATGCCATTACGATCCTGCGACCACCTTAAAGCAAAACAGCACCCGATACGACGAGCGCAGGCGCTCAGTATAGCAGACTTCTTTCTCCCATGCGCCTTCACTGCGGCATCCCTGCCACGATATATGTATTCAGCGATGCCATAACGATCTTCGACCACCATGAAAGAAAAACGGCACCCGATACAACCAGCGCAGACGCTGAGTATAGCAGACTTCCTTCTCCCATGCGCCTTCACTGCGGCGTCCCTGCCACGATATATGCATTCAGCGATGCCATAACGATCCTGCGAACACCTGAACGAAAAACGGCACCCGATACGACGAGCGCAGACGCGGAGTATAGCAGACTTCCTTCTCCCCTGCGCATTCACTGCGTCGTCCCTGCCACGATATATGTATTCAGCGATGCCATAACCATCTTCGACCACCATGAAAGAAAAACGGCACCCGATACGACGAGCGCAGACGCTGAGTATAGCAGACTTCCTTCTCCCATGCGCCTTCACTGCGGCGTCCCTGCCACGATATATGTATTCAGCGATGCCATAACGATCTTCGACAACCATGAAAGAAAAACGGCACCCGATACAACCAGCGCAGACGCTGAGTATAGCAGACTTCCTGCTCCCATGCGCCTTCACTGCGGCGTCCCTGCCACGATATATGCATTCAGCGATGCCATAACGATCCTGCGAACACCTGAACGAAAAACGACACCCGATACGACGAGCGCAGACGCGGAGTATAGCAGACTTCCTTCTCCCCTGCGCATTCACTGCGTCGTCCCTGCCACGATATATGTATTCAGCGGCGCCATAACCATCTTCGACCACCATGAAAGAAAAACGGCACCCGATACGACGAGCGCAGACGCTGAGTATAGCAGACTTCCTTCTCCCATGCGCCTTCACTGCGGCGTCCCTGCCACGATATATGTATTCAGCGATGCCATAACGATCCTGCGACCACCATGAAAGAAAAACGGCACCCGATACGACGAGCGCAGACGCTGAGTATAGCAGACTTCCTTCTCCGATGCGCCTTCACTGCGGCGTCCCTGCCACGATATATGTATTCAGCGATGCCATAACGATCCTGCGAACACCTGAAAGAAAAACGGCACCCGATACGACGAGTGCAGACGCTGAGTATAGCAGCCTTCTTTCTCCCATGCGCCTTCACTGTGGCGTCCCTGCCACGATATATGTATTCAGCGATGCCATAACGATCCTGCGAACACCTGAAAGAAAAACGGCACCCGATACGACGAGCGCAGACGCTGAGCATAGCAGACTTCCTTCGCCCATGCGCCTTCACTGCGGCGTCCCTGCCACGATATATGTATTCAGCGATGCCATAACGATCCTGCGAACACCTGAAAGAAAAACGGCACCCGGTACGACGAGTGCAGACGCTGAGTATAGCAGACTTCTTTCTCCCATGCGCCTTCACTGTGGCGTCCCTGCCACGATATATGTATTCAGCGATGCCATAACGATCCTGCGAACACCTGAAAGAAAAACGGCACCCGATACGACGAGCGCAGACGCTGAGCATAGCAGACTTCCTTCGCCCATGCGCCTTCACTGCGGCGTCCCTGCCACGATATATGTATTCAGCGATGCCATAACGATCCTGCGAACACCTGAAAGAAAAACGGCACCCGATACGACGAGCGCAGACGCTGAATATAGCAGACTTCCTTCTCCCATGCGCCTTCACTGCGTCCTCCCTGCCACGATATATGTATTCAACGATGCCATAACGATCTTCGACCACCATGAAAGAAAAACGGCACCCGATACGACGAGCGCAGACGCTGAGTATAGCAGACTTCCTTCTCCCATGCGCCTTCACTGCGTCCTCCCTGCCACGATATATGTATTCAACGATGCCATAACGATCCTGCGACCACCATGAAAGAAAAACGGCACACTATACGAGGAGCGGAGACACTGAGTATAGCAGACTTCCTTCCCCCGTCCGCCTTCACTGCGGCATAAATGCCACAATATATGTACTCAGCGCTGCCATAACGACCCTGCGACCACCCGAAAGAATAACGGCGCCCGATACGACGTGCGCAGACGCGGAGTCTAGCAGACTTCCTTCTCCCATGCGCCTTCACTGCGGCGTCCCTGCCACGATATATGTATTCAGCGATGCCATTACGATCCTGCGACCACCTTAAAGCAAAACAGCACCCGATACGACGAGCGCAGACGCTCAGTATAGCAGACTTCTTTCTCCCATGCGCCTTCACTGCGGCATCCCTGCCGCGATATATGTATTCAGCGATGCCATAACGATCTTCGACCACCATAAAAGAAAAACGGCACCCGATACAACCAGCGCAGACGCTGAGTATAGCTGACTTCCTTCTCCCCTGCGCATTCACTTCGTCGTCCCTGCCACGATATATGAATTCAGCGATGCCATAACGATCTTCGACCACCATGAAAGAAAAACGGCACCCGATACGACGAGCGCAGACGCTGAGTATAGCAGACTTCCTTCTCCCATGCGCCTTCACTGCGGCGTCCCTCCCACGATATATGTATTCAGCTATGCCATAACGATCCTGTGACCACCATGAAAGAAAAACGGCACCCGATAGGACGAGCGCTGACGCTGAGTATAGCTGACTTCCTGCTCCCATACGCCTTCACTGCGGCGTCCCTGCCACGATATATGCATTCAGCGATGCCATAACGATCTTCGACCAGCATGAAAGAAAAACGGCACCCGATACGTCGAGCGCAGACGCTGAGTATAGCAGACTTCCTTCTCCCATGCGCATTCACTGCGTCCTCCCTGCCACGATATATGAATTCAGCGATGCCATAACGATCTTCGACCACCATGAAAGAAAAACGGCACCCGATACGACGAGCGCAGACGCTGAGTATAGCAGACTTCCTTCTCCCATGCGCCTTCACTGCGGCGTCCCTCCCACGATATATGTATTCAGCTATGCCATAACGATCCTGTGACCACCATGAAAGAAAAACGGCACCCGATAGGACGAGCGCTGACGCTGAGTATAGCTGACTTCCTTCCCCCGTCCGCCTTCACTGCGGCATAAATGCCACAATATATGTACTCAGCGCAGCCATAACGACCCTGCGACCACCCGAAAGAATAACGGCGCCCGATACGACGTGCGCAGACGCGGAGTCTAGCAGACTTCCTTCTCCCATGCGCCTTCACTGCGGCGTCCCTGCCACGATATATGTATTCAGCGATGCCATAACGATCCTGCGAACACCTGAAAGAAAAACGGCACCCAATACGACGAGCGCAGACGCTGAGCATAGCAGACTTCCTTCTCCCATGCGCCTTCACTGCGGCATCCCTGCCACGATATATGTATTCAGCGATGCCATAACGATCTTCGACCACCATGAAAGAAAAACGGCACCCGATACGACGAGCGCAGACGCGGAGTATAGCAGACTTCTTTCTCCCATGCGCCTTCACTGTGACGTCCCTGCCACGATATATGTATTCAGCGATGCCATAACGATCCTGCGAACACCTGAAAGAAAAACGGCACCCAATACGACGAGCGCAGACGCTGAGCATAGCAGACTTCCTTCGTGCATGCGCCTTCACTGCGGCGTCCCTGCCACGATATATGTATTCAGCGATGCCATAACGATCTTCGACCACCATGAAAGAAAAACGGCACCCGATACGACGAGCTCAGACGCTGAGTATAGCAGACTTCTTTCTCCCATGCGCCTTCACTGTGGCGTCCCTGCCACGATATATGTATTCAGCGATGCCATAACGATCCTGCGAACACCTGAAAGAAGAACGGCACCCGATACGACGAGTGCAGACGCTGAGTATAGCAGACTTCTTTCTCCCATGCGCCTTCACTGTGGCGTCCCTGCCACGATATATGTATTCAGCGATGCCATAACGATCTTCGACCACCATGAAAGAAAAACGGCACCCGATACGACGAGCGCAGACGCTGAGTATAGCAGACTTCTTTCTCCCATGCGCCTTCACTGTGGCGTCCCTGCCACAATATATGTATTCAGCGATGCCATAACGATCCTGCGAACACCTGAAAGAAAAACGGCACCCGATACGACGAGTGCAGACGCTGAGTATAGCAGACTTCTTTCTCCCATGCGCCTTCACTGTGGCGTCCCTGCCACGATATATGTATTCAGCGATGCCATAACGATCCTGCGAACACCTGAAAGAAAAACGGCACCCTATACGACGAGCGCAGACGCTGAGTATAGCAGACTTCCTTCTCCCATGCGCCTTCACTGTGGCGTCCCTGCCACGATATATGTATTCAGCGATGCCATAACGATCCTGCGAACACCTGAAAGAAAAACGGCACCCGATACGACGAGCGCAGACGCTGAGTATAGCAGACTTCCTTCTCCCATGCGCCTTCACTGTGGCGTCCCTTCCATGATATATGTATTCAGCGATGCCATAACGATCCTGCGAACACCTGAAAGAAAAACGGCACCCGATACGACGAGCGCAGACGCTGAGTATAGCAGACTTCTTTCTCCCATGCGCCTTCACTGTGGCGTCCCTGCCACGATATATGTATTCAGCGATGCCATAACGATCCTGCGAACACCTGAAAAAAAAACGGCACCCGATACGACGAGCGCAGACGCTGAGTATAGCAGACTTCCTTCTCCCATGCGCCTTCACTGCGGCGTCCCTGTCACGATATATGCATTCAGCGATGCCATAACGATCCTGCGAACACCTGAAAGAAAAACGGCACCCGATACGACGAGCGCAGACGCGGAGTATAGCAGACTTCCTTCTCCCCTGCGCATTCACTGCGTCGTCCCTGCCACGATATATGTATTCAGTGATGCCATAAAGATCTTCGACCACCATGAAAGAAAAACGGCACCCGATACGACGAGCGCAGACGCTGAGTATAGCAGACTTCTTTCTCCCATGCGCCTTCACTGTGGCGTCCCTGCCACGATATATGTATTCAGCGATGCCATAACGATCCTGCGAACACCTGAAAAAAAAACGGCACCCGATACGACGAGCGCAGACGCTGAGTATAGCAGACTTCCTTCTCCCATGCGCCTTCACTGCGGCGTCCCTCCCACGATATATGTATTCAGCTATGCCATAACGATCCTGTGACCACCATGAAAGAAAAACGGCACCCGATAGGACGAGCGCAGACGCTGAGTATAGCTGACTTCCTGCTCCCATACGCCTTCACTGCGGCGTCCCTGCCACGATATATGCATTCAGCGATGCCATAACGATCTTCGACCACCATGAAAGAAAAACGGCACCCGATACGACGAGCGCAGACGCTGAGTATAGCAGACTTCCTTCTCCCATGCGCATTCACTGCGTCCTCCCTGCCACGATATATGTATTCAACGATGCCATAACGATCCTGCGACCACCATGAAAGAAAAACGGCACACTATACGAGGAGCGGAGACACTGAGTATAGCAGACTTCCTTCCCCCGTCCGCCTTCACTGCGGCATAAATGCCACAATATATGTACTCAGCGCAGCCATAACGACCCTGCGACCACCCGAAAGAATAACGGCGCCCGATACGACGTGCGCAGACGCGGAGTCTAGCAGACTTCCTTCTCCCATGCGCCTTCACTGCGGCGTCCCTGCCACGATATATGTATTCAGCGATGCCATAACCATCCTGCGACCTCCATTAAAGAAAAACGGCGCCCGATACGACGAACGCAGACGCTGAGTATAGCAGACTTCCTTCTCCCATGCGCCTTCACTGCGGCGTCCCTGCCACGATATATGTATTCAGCGATGCCATAACGATCCTGCGAACACCTGAAAGAAAAACGGCACCCAATACGACGAGCGCAGACGCTGAGCATAGCAGACTTCCTTCTCCCATGCGCCTTCACTGCGGCATCCCTGCCACGATATATGTATTCAGCGATGCCATAACGATCTTCGACCACCATGAAAGAAAAACGGCACCCGATACGACGAGCGCAGACGCTGAGTATAGCAGACTTCTTTCTCCCATGCGCCTTCACTGTGGCGTCCCTGCCACGATATATGTATTCAGCGATGCCATAACGATCCTGCGAACACCTGAAAGTAAAACGGCACCCAATACGACGAGCGCAGACGCTGAGCATAGCAGACTTCCTTCGTGCATGCGCCTTCACTGCGGCGTCCCTGCCACGATATATGTATTCAGCGATGCCATAACGATCTTCGACCACCATGAAAGAGAAACGGCACCCGATACGACGAGCTCAGACGCTGAGTATAGCAGACTTCTTTCTCCCATGCGCCTTCACTGTGGCGTCCCTGCCACGATATATGTATTCAGCGATGCCATAACGATCCTGCGAACACCTGAAAGAAGAACGGCACCCGATACGACGAGTGCAGACGCTGAGTATAGCAGACTTCTTTCTCCCATGCGCCTTCACTGTGGCGTCCCTGCCACGATATATGTATTCAGCGATGCCATAACGATCTTCGACCACCATGAAAGAAAAACGGCACCCGATACGACGAGCGCAGACACTGAGTATAGCAGACTTCTTTCTCCCATGCACCTTCACTGTGGCGTCCCTGCCACAATATATGTATTCAGCGATGCCATAACGATCCTGCGAACACCTGAAAGAAAAACGGCACCCGATACGACGAGTGCAGACGCTGAGTATAGCAGACTTCTTTCTCCCATGCGCCTTCACTGTGGCGTCCCTGCCACGATATATGTATTCAGCGATGCCATAACGATCCTGCGAACACCTGAAAGAAAAACGGCACCCGATACGACGAGCGCAGACGCTGAGTATAGCAGACTTCCTTCTCCCATGCGCCTTCACTGTGGCGTCCCTGCCACGATATATGTATTCAGCGATGCCATAACGATCCTGCGAACACCTGAAAGGAAAACGGCACCCGATACGACGAGCGCAGACGCTGAGTATAGCAGACTTCCTTCTCCCATGCGCCTTCACTGTGGCGTCCCTTCCATGATATATGTATTCAGCGATGCCATAACGATCCTGCGAACACCTGAAAGAAAAACGGCACCCGATACGACGAGCGCAGACGCTGAGTATAGCAGACTTCTTTCTCCCATGCGCCTTCACTGTGGCGTCCCTGCCACGATATATGTATTCAGCGATGCCATAACGATCCTGCGAACACCTGAAAAAAAAACGGCACCCGATACGACGAGCGCAGACGCTGAGTATAGCAGACTTCCTTCTCCCATGCGCCTTCACTGCGGCGTCCCTGTCACGATATATGCATTCAGCGATGCCATAACGATCCTGCGAACACCTGAAAGAAAAACGGCACCCGATACGACGAGCGCAGACGCGGAGTATAGCAGACTTCCTTCTCCCCTGCGCATTCACTGCGTCGTCCCTGCCACGATATATGTATTCAGTGATGCCATAAAGATCTTCGACCACCATGAAAGAAAAACGGCACCCGATACGACGAGCGCAGACGCTGAGTATAGCAGACTTCCTTCTCCCATGCGCCTTCACTGCGGCGTCCCTCCCACGATATATGTATTCAGCTATGCCATAACGATCCTGTGACCACCATGAAAGAAAAACGGCACCCGATAGTACGAGCGCAGACGCTGAGTATAGATGACTTCCTGCTCCCATACGCCTTCACTTCGGCTTCCCTGCCACGATATATGCATTCAGCGATGCCATAACGATCTTCGACCACCATGAAAGAAAAACGGCACCCGATACGACGAGCGCAGACGCTGAGTATAGCAGACTTCCTTCTCCCATGCGCATTCACTGCGTCCTCCCTGCCACGATATATGTATTCAACGATGCCATATCGATCCTGCGACCACCATGAAAGAAAAACGGCACACTATACGAGGAGCGGAGACACTGAGTATAGCAGACTTCCTTCCCCCGTCCGCCTTCACTGCGGCATAAATGCCACAATATATGTACTCAGCGCAGCCATAACGACCCTGCGACCACCCGAAAGAATAACGGCGCCCGATACGACGAGCGCAGACGCTGAGTATAGCAGACTTCTTTCTCCCATGCGCCTTCACTGTGGCGTCCCTGCCACGATATATGTATTCAGCGATGCCATAACGATCCTGCGAACACCTGAAAGTAAAACGGCACCCAATACGACGAGCGCAGACGCTGAGCATAGCAGACTTCCTTCGTGCATGCGCCTTCACTGCGGCGTCCCTGCCACGATATATGTATTCAGCGATGCCATAACGATCTTCGACCACCATGAAAGAGAAACGGCACCCGATACGACGAGCTCAGACGCTGAGTATAGCAGACTTCTTTCTCCCATGCGCCTTCACTGCGGCGTCCCTGCCACGATATATGTATTCAGCGATGCCATTACGATCCTGCGACCACCTTAAAGCAAAACAGCACCCGATACGACGAGCGCAGACGCTCAGTATAGCAGACTTCTTTCTCCCATGCGCCTTCACTGCGGCATCCCTGCCGCGATATATATATTCAGCGATGCCATAACGATCTTCGACCACCATGAAAGAAAAACGGCACCCGATACAACCAGCGCAGACGCTGGGTATAGCAGACTTCCTTCACCCATGCGCCTTGACTGCGGTGTCCCTGCCACGATATATGTATTCAGCGATGCCATAACAATCCTGCGAACACCTGAAAGAAAAACAGCACCCGATACGACGAGTGCAGACGCTGAGTATAGCAGACTTCTTTCTCCCATGCGCCTTCACTGTGGCGTCCCTGCCACGATATATGTATTCAGCGATGCCATAACGATCCTGCGAACACCTGAAAGAAAAACGGCACCCGATACGACGAGCGCAGACGCTGAGTATAGAAGACTTCCTTCTCCCCTGCGCATTCACTGCGTCGTCCCTGCCACGATATATGTATTCAGCGATGCCATAACGATCTTCGACCACCATGAAAGAAAAACGGCACCCGATACGACGAGCGCAGATGCTGAGTATAGCAGACTTCCTTCTCCCATGCGCCTTCACAGCGGCCTCCCTGCCACGATATATGCATTCAGCGATGCCATAACGATCCTGCGAACACCTGAAAGAAAAACGGCACCCGATACGACGAGCGCAGACGCGGAGTATAGCAGACTTCCTTCTCCCCTGCGCATTCACTGCGTCGTCCCTGCCACGATATATGTATTCAGCGATGCCATAACGATCTTCGACCACCATGAAAGAAAAACGGCACCCGATACGACGAGCGCAGACGCTGAGTATAGCAGACTTCCTTCTCCCATGCGCCTTCACTGCGGCGTCCCTGCCACGATATATGTATTCAGCGATGCCATTACGATCCTGCGACCACCTTAAAGTAAAACAGCACCCGATACGACGAGCGCAGACGCTCAGTATAGCAGACTTCTTTCTCCCATGCGCCTTCACTGCGGCATCCCTGCCACGATATATGTATAAAGCGATGCCATAACGATCTTCGACCACCATGAAAGAAAAACGGCACCCGATACAACCAGCGCAGACGCTGAGTATAGCAGACTTCCTTCACCCATGCGCCTTCACTGCGGCATACCAGCCACAATATATGTACTCAGCGCAGCCATAACGACCCAGCGACGACCTGGAAGAAATACGGCACCCGATACGACGAGCGCAGACGCTGAGTCTAGCAGACTTCCTTCTCCCATGCGCCTTCACTGCGGCGTCCCTGCCACGATATATGTATTCAGCGATGCCATAACGATCCTGCGAACACCTGAAAGAAAAACGGCACCCGATACGACGAGAGCAGACGCTGAGCATTGCAGACTTCCTTCGCCCATGCGCCTTCACTGCGGCGTCCCTGCTACGATATATGTATTCAGCGATGCCATAACGACATTCGACCACCATGAAAGAAAAACGGCGCCCGATACAACGAGCGCAGACGCTGAGTATAGCTGACTTCCTGCTCCCATGCGCCTTCACAGCGGCCTCCCTGCCACGATATATGCATTCAGCGATGCCATAACGATCCTGCGAACACCTGAAAGAAAAACGGCACCCGATACGACGAGCGCAGACGCGGAGTATAGCAGACTTCTTTCTCCCATGCACCTTCACAGTGGCGTCCCTGCCACAATATATGTATTCAGCGATGCCATAACGATCCTGCGAACACCTGAAAGAAAAACGGCACCCGATACGACGAGTGCAGACGCTGAGTATAGCAGACTTCTTTCTCCCATGCGCCTTCACTGTGGCGTCCCTGCCACGATATATGTATTCAGCGATGCCATAACGATCCTGCGAACACCTGAAAGAAAAACGGCACCCGATACGACGAGCGCAGACGCTGAGTATAGCAGACTTCCTTCTCCCATGCGCCTTCACTGTGGCGTCCCTGCCACGATATATGTATTCAGCGATGCCATAACGATCCTGCGAACACCTGAAAGGAAAACGGCACCCGATACGACGAGCGCAGACGCTGAGTATAGCAGACTTCCTTCTCCCATGCGCCTTCACTGTGGCGTCCCTTCCATGATATATGTATTCAGCGATGCCATAACGATCCTGCGAACACCTGAAAGAAAAACGGCACCCGATACGACGAGCGCAGACGCTGAGTATAGCAGACTTCTTTCTCCCATGCGCCTTCACTGTGGCGTCCCTGCCACGATATATGTATTCAGCGATGCCATAACGATCCTGCGAACACCTGAAAAAAAAACGGCACCCGATACGACGAGCGCAGACGCTGAGTATAGCAGACTTCCTTCTCCCATGCGCCTTCACTGCGGCGTCCCTGTCACGATATATGCATTCAGCGATGCCATAACGATCCTGCGAACACCTGAAAGAAAAACGGCACCCGATACGACGAGCGCAGACGCGGAGTATAGCAGACTTCCTTCTCCCCTGCGCATTCACTGCGTCGTCCCTGCCACGATATATGTATTCAGTGATGCCATAAAGATCTTCGACCACCATGAAAGAAAAACGGCACCCGATACGACGAGCGCAGACGCTGAGTATAGCAGACTTCCTTCTCCAATGCGCCTTCACTGCGGCGTCCCTCCCACGATATATGTATTCAGCTATGCCATAACGATCCTGTGACCACCATGAAAGAAAAACGGCACCCGATAGGACGAGCGCAGACGCTGAGTATAGATGACTTCCTGCTCCCATACGCCTTCACTTCGGCTTCCCTGCCACGATATATGCATTCAGCGATGCCATAACGATCTTCGACCACCATGAAAGAAAAACGGCACCCGATACGACGAGCGCAGACGCTGAGTATAGCAGACTTCCTTCTCCCATGCGCATTCACTGCGTCCTCCCTGCCACGATATATGTATTCAACGATGCCATAACGATCCTGCGACCACCATGAAAGAAAAACGGCACACTATACGAGGAGCGGAGACACTGAGTATAGCAGACTTCCTTCCCCCGTCCGCCTTCACTGCGGCATAAATGCCACAATATATGTACTCAGCGCAGCCATAACGACCCTGCGACCACCCGAAAGAATAACGGCGCCCGATACGACGTGCGCAGACGCGGAGTCTAGCAGACTTCCTTCTCCCATGCGCCTTCACTGCGGCGTCCCTGCCACGATATATGTATTCAGCGATGCCATTACGATCCTGCGACCACCTTAAAGCAAAACAGCACCCGATACGACGAGCGCAGACGCTCAGTATAGCAGACTTCTTTCTCCCATGCGCCTTCACTGCGGCATCCCTGCCGCGATATATATATTCAGCGATGCCATAACGATCTTCGACCACCATGAAAGAAAAACGGCACCCGATACAACCAGCGCAGACGCTGGGTATAGCAGACTTCCTTCACCCATGCGCCTTGACTGCGGTGTCCCTGCCACGATATATGTATTCAGCGATGCCATAACAATCCTGCGAACACCTGAAAGAAAAACAGCACCCGATACGACGAGTGCAGACGCTGAGTATAGCAGACTTCTTTCTCCCATGCGCCTTCACTGTGGCGTCCCTGCCACGATATATGTATTCAGCGATGCCATAACGATCCTGCGAACACCTGAAAGAAAAACGGCACCCGATACGACGAGCGCAGACGCTGAGTATAGAAGACTTCCTTCTCCCCTGCGCATTCACTGCGTCGTCCCTGCCACGATATATGTATTCAGCGATGCCATAACGATCTTCGACCACCATGAAAGAAAAACGGCACCCGATACGACGAGCGCAGATGCTGAGTATAGCAGACTTCCTTCTCCCATGCGCCTTCACAGCGGCCTCCCTGCCACGATATATGCATTCAGCGATGCCATAACGATCCTGCGAACACCTGAAAGAAAAACGGCACCCGATACGACGAGCGCAGACGCGGAGTATAGCAGACTTCCTTCTCCCCTGCGCATTCACTGCGTCGTCCCTGCCACGATATATGTATTCAGCGATGCCATAACGATCTTCGACCACCATGAAAGAAAAACGGCACCCGATACGACGAGCGCAGACGCTGAGTATAGCAGACTTCCTTCTCCCATGCGCCTTCACTGCGGCGTCCCTCCCACGATATATGTATTCAGCTATGCCATAACGATCCTGTGACCACCATGAAAGAAAAACGGCACCCGATAGGACGAGCGCAGACGCTGAGTATAGCTGACTTCCTGCTCCCATACGCCTTCACTGCGGCGTCCCTGCCACGATATATGCATTCAGCGATGCCATAACGATCTTCGACCACCATCAAAAGAAAAACGGCACCCGATACGACGAGCGCAGACGCTGAGTATAGCAGACTTCCTTCTCCCATGCGCATTCACTGCGTCCTCCCTGCCACGATATATGTATTCAACGATGCCATAACGATCCTGCGACCACCATGAAAGAAAAACGGCACACTATACGAGGAGCGGAGACACTGAGTATAGCAGACTTCCTTCCCCCGTCCGCCTTCACTGCGGCATAAATGCCACAATATATGTACTCAGCGCAGCCATAACGACCCTGCGACCACCCGAAAGAATAACGGCGCCCGATACGACGTGCGCAGACGCGGAGTCTAGCAGACTTCCTTCTCCCATGCGCCTTCACTGCGGCGTC
The DNA here is from genome assembly GCF_052857255.1 of Amblyomma americanum. Classification (NCBI taxonomy): domain Eukaryota; kingdom Metazoa; phylum Arthropoda; class Arachnida; order Ixodida; family Ixodidae; genus Amblyomma; species Amblyomma americanum. The sequence continues at coordinate 66,800,931 of NC_135500.1, forward strand.
CCTGCCACGATATATGTATTCAGCGATGCCATAACCATCCTGCGACCTCCATTAAAGAAAAACGGCGCCCGATACGACGAACGCAGACGCTGAGTATAGCAGACTTCCTTCTCCCATGCGCCTTCACTGCGGCGTCCCTGCCACGATATATGTATTCAGCGATGCCATAACGATCCTGCGAACACCTGAAAGAAAAACGGCACCCAATACGACGAGCGCAGACGCTGAGCATAGCAGACTTCCTTCTCCCATGCGCCTTCACTGCGGCATCCCTGCCACGATATATGTATTCAGCGATGCCATAACGATCTTCGACCACCATGAAAGAAAAACGGCACCCGATACGACGAGCGCAGACGCTGAGTATAGCAGACTTCTTTCTCCCATGCGCCTTCACTGTGGCGTCCCTGCCACGATATATGTATTCAGCGATGCCATAACGATCCTGCGAACACCTGAAAGTAAAACGGCACCCAATACGACGAGCGCAGACGCTGAGCATAGCAGACTTCCTTCGTGCATGCGCCTTCACTGCGGCGTCCCTGCCACGATATATGTATTCAGCGATGCCATAACGATCTTCGACCACCATGAAAGAAAAACGGCACCCGATACGACGAGCTCAGACGCTGAGTATAGCAGACTTCTTTCTCCCATGCGCCTTCACTGTGGCGTCCCTGCCACGATATATGTATTCAGCGATGCCATAACGATCCTGCGAACACCTGAAAGAAGAACGGCACCCGATACGACGAGTGCAGACGCTGAGTATAGCAGACTTCTTTCTCCCATGCGCCTTCACTGTGGCGTCCCTGCCACGATATATGTATTCAGCGATGCCATAACGATCTTCGACCACCATGAAAGAAAAACGGCACCCGATACGACGAGCGCAGACGCTGAGTATAGCAGACTTCTTTCTCCCATGCACCTTCACTGTGGCGTCCCTGCCACAATATATGTATTCAGCGATGCCATAACGATCCTGCGAACACCTGAAAGAAAAACGGCACCCGATACGACGAGTGCAGACGCTGAGTATAGCAGACTTCTTTCTCCCATGCGCCTTCACTGTGGCGTCCCTGCCACGATATATGTATTCAGCGATGCCATAACGATCCTGCGAACACCTGAAAGAAAAACGGCACCCGATACGACGAGCGCAGACGCTGAGTATAGCAGACTTCCTTCTCCCATGCGCCTTCACTGTGGCGTCCCTGCCACGATATATGTATTCAGCGATGCCATAACGATCCTGCGAACACCTGAAAGGAAAACGGCACCCGATACGACGAGCGCAGACGCTGAGTATAGCAGACTTCCTTCTCCCATGCGCCTTCACTGTGGCGTCCCTTCCATGATATATGTATTCAGCGATGCCATAACGATCCTGCGAACACCTGAAAGAAAAACGGCACCCGATACGACGAGCGCAGACGCTGAGTATAGCAGACTTCTTTCTCCCATGCGCCTTCACTGTGGCGTCCCTGCCACGATATATGTATTCAGCGATGCCATAACGATCCTGCGAACACCTGAAAAAAAAACGGCACCCGATACGACGAGCGCAGACGCTGAGTATAGCAGACTTCCTTCTCCCATGCGCCTTCACTGCGGCGTCCCTGTCACGATATATGCATTCAGCGATGCCATAACGATCCTGCGAACACCTGAAAGAAAAACGGCACCCGATACGACGAGCGCAGACGCGGAGTATAGCAGACTTCCTTCTCCCCTGCGCATTCACTGCGTCGTCCCTGCCACGATATATGTATTCAGTGATGCCATAAAGATCTTCGACCACCATGAAAGAAAAACGGCACCCGATACGACGAGCGCAGACGCTGAGTATAGCAGACTTCCTTCTCCCATGCGCCTTCACAGCGGCCTCCCTGCCACGATATATGCATTCAGCGATGCCATAACGATCCTGCGAACACCTGAAAGAAAAACGGCACCCGATACGACGAGCGCAGACGCGGAGTATAGCAGACTTCCTTCTCCCCTGCGCATTCACTGCGTCGTCCCTGCCACGATATATGTATTCAGCGATGCCATAACGATCTTCGACCACCATGAAAGAAAAACGGCACCCGATACGACGAGCGCAGACGCTGAGTATAGCAGACTTCCTTCTCCCATGCGCCTTCACTGCGGCGTCCCTCCCACGATATATGTATTCAGCTATGCCATAACGATCCTGTGACCACCATGAAAGAAAAACGGCACCCGATAGGACGAGCGCAGACGCTGAGTATAGCTGACTTCCTGCTCCCATACGCCTTCACTGCGGCGTCCCTGCCACGATATATGCATTCAGCGATGCCATAACGATCTTCGACCACCATGAAAGAAAAACGGCACCCGATACGACGAGCGCAGACGCTGAGTATAGCAGACTTCCTTCTCCCATGCGCATTCACTGCGTCCTCCCTGCCACGATATATGTATTCAACGATGCCATAACGATCCTGCGACCACCATGAAAGAAAAACGGCACACTATACGAGGAGCGGAGACACTGAGTATAGCAGACTTCCTTCCCCCGTCCGCCTTCACTGCGGCATAAATGCCACAATATATGTACTCAGCGCAGCCATAACGACCCTGCGACCACCCGAAAGAATAACGGCGCCCGATACGACGTGCGCAGACGCGGAGTCTAGCAGACTTCCTTCTCCCATGCGCCTTCACTGCGGCGTCCCTGCCACGATATATGTATTCAGCGATGCCATAACCATCCTGCGACCTCCATTAAAGAAAAACGGCGCCCGATACGACGAACGCAGACGCTGAGTATAGCAGACTTCCTTCTCCCATGCGCCTTCACTGCGGCGTCCCTGCCACGATATATGTATTCAGCGATGCCATAACGATCCTGCGAACACCTGAAAGAAAAACGGCACCCAATACGACGAGCGCAGACGCTGAGCATAGCAGACTTCCTTCTCCCATGCGCCTTCACTGCGGCATCCCTGCCACGATATATGTATTCAGCGATGCCATAACGATCTTCGACCACCATGAAAGAAAAACGGCACCCGATACGACGAGCGCAGACGCTGAGTATAGCAGACTTCTTTCTCCCATGCGCCTTCACTGTGGCGTCCCTGCCACGATATATGTATTCAGCGATGCCATAACGATCCTGCGAACACCTGAAAGTAAAACGGCACCCAATACGACGAGCGCAGACGCTGAGCATAGCAGACTTCCTTCGTGCATGCGCCTTCACTGCGGCGTCCCTGCCACGATATATGTATTCAGCGATGCCATAACGATCTTCGACCACCATGAAAGAAAAACGGCACCCGATACGACGAGCTCAGACGCTGAGTATAGCAGACTTCTTTCTCCCATGCGCCTTCACTGTGGCGTCCCTGCCACGATATATGTATTCAGCGATGCCATAACGATCCTGCGAACACCTGAAAGAAGAACGGCACCCGATACGACGAGTGCAGACGCTGAGTATAGCAGACTTCTTTCTCCCATGCGCCTTCACTGTGGCGTCCCTGCCACGATATATGTATTCAGCGATGCCATAACGATCTTCGACCACCATGAAAGAAAAACGGCACCCGATACGACGAGCGCAGACGCTGAGTATAGCAGACTTCTTTCTCCCATGCACCTTCACTGTGGCGTCCCTGCCACAATATATGTATTCAGCGATGCCATAACGATCCTGCGAACACCTGAAAGAAAAACGGCACCCGATACGACGAGTGCAGACGCTGAGTATAGCAGACTTCCTGCTCCCATGCGCCTTCACTGCGGCGTCCCTGCCACGATATATGCATTCAGCGATGCCAGAACGATCCTGCGAACACCTGAACGAAAAACGGCACCCGATACGACGAGCGCAGACGCGGAGTATAGCAGACTTCCTTCTCCCCTGCGCATTCACTGCGTCGTCCCTGCCACGATATATGTATTCAGCGATGCCATAACGATCCTGCGACCACCATGAAAGAAAAACGGCACACTATACGAGGAGCGGAGACACTGAGTATAGCAGACTTCCTTCCCCCGACCGCCTTCACTGCGGCATAAATGCCACAATATATGTACCCAGCGCAGCCATAACGACCCTGCGACCACCCGAAAGAATAACGACGCCCGATACGACGTGCGCAGACGCGGAGTCTAGCAGACTTCCTTCTCCCATGCGCCTTCACTGCGGCGTCCCTTCCACGATATATGTATTCAGCGATGCCATTACGATCCTGCGACCACCTTAAAGCAAAACAGCACCCGATACGACGAGCGCAGGCGCTCAGTATAGCAGACTTCTTTCTCCCATGCGCCTTCACTGCGGCATCCCTGCCACGATATATGTATTCAGCGATGCCATAACGATCTTCGACCACCATGAAAGAAAAACGGCACCCGATACAACCAGCGCAGACGCTGAGTATAGCAGACTTCCTTCTCCCATGCGCCTTCACTGCGGCGTCCCTGCCACGATATATGCATTCAGCGATGCCATAACGATCCTGCGAACACCTGAACGAAAAACGGCACCCGATACGACGAGCGCAGACGCGGAGTATAGCAGACTTCCTTCTCCCCTGCGCATTCACTGCGTCGTCCCTGCCACGATATATGTATTCAGCGATGCCATAACCATCTTCGACCACCATGAAAGAAAAACGGCACCCGATACGACGAGCGCAGACGCTGAGTATAGCAGACTTCCTTCTCCCATGCGCCTTCACTGCGGCGTCCCTGCCACGATATATGTATTCAGCGATGCCATAACGATCTTCGACAACCATGAAAGAAAAACGGCACCCGATACAACCAGCGCAGACGCTGAGTATAGCAGACTTCCTGCTCCCATGCGCCTTCACTGCGGCGTCCCTGCCACGATATATGCATTCAGCGATGCCATAACGATCCTGCGAACACCTGAACGAAAAACGACACCCGATACGACGAGCGCAGACGCGGAGTATAGCAGACTTCCTTCTCCCCTGCGCATTCACTGCGTCGTCCCTGCCACGATATATGTATTCAGCGGTGCCATAACCATCTTCGACCACCATGAAAGAAAAACGGCACCCGATACGACGAGCGCAGACGCTGAGTATAGCAGACTTCCTTCTCCCATGCGCCTTCACTGCGGCGTCCCTGCCACGATATATGTATTCAGCGATGCCATAACGATCCTGCGACCACCATGAAAGAAAAACGGCACCCGATACGACGAGCGCAGACGCTGAGTATAGCAGACTTCCTTCTCTGATGCGCCTTCACTGCGGCGTCCCTGCCACGATATATGTATTCAGCGATGCCATAACGATCCTGCGACCACCTGAAAGAAAAACGGCGCCCGATACAACGAGCGTAGACACTGAGTCTAGCAGACTTCCTTCTCCCATGAGCATTCACTGCGGCGTATCTTCTACGATATATGTACTCAGCGCAGCCATAAAGACCCTGACACCACCTGAGAAGAAAAGCGGCGCCCTATACGACGAGCGAAGACACTTAGTCTAGCAGACTTCCTTCCCACGTCCGCCTTCAGTGCGGCATACCTGCCACAATATAAGTACTCAGCGCAGCCATAACGACCCAGCGACGACCTGAAAGAAATACGGCACCCGATACGACGAGCGCAGACGCTGAGTCTAGCAGACTTCCTTCTCCCATGCGCCTTCACTGCGGCGTCCCTGCCACGATATATGTATTCAGCGATGCCATAACGATCCTGCGAACACCTGAAAGAAAAACGGCACCCGATACGACGAGTGCACACGCTGAGTATAGCAGACTTCTTTCTCCCATGCGCCTTCACTGTGGCTTCCCTGCCACGATATATGTATTCAGCGATGCCATAACGATCCTGCGAACACCTGAAAGAAAAACGGCACCCAATACGACGAGCGCAGACGCTGAGCATAGCAGACTTCCTTCGTGCGTGCGCCTTCACTGCGGCGTCCCTGCCACGATATATGTATTCAGCGATGCCATAACGATCTTCGACCACCATGAAAGAAAAACGGCACCCGATACGACGAGCGCAGACGCTGAGTATAGCAGACTTCTTTCTCCCATGCGCCTTCACTGTGGCGTCCCTGCCACGATATATGTATTCAGCGATGCCATAACGATCCTGCGAACACCTGAAAGAAAAACGGCACCCGATACGACGAGTGCAGACGCTGAGTATAGCAGCCTTCTTTCTCCCATGCGCCTTCACTGTGGCGTCCCTGCCACGATATATGTATTCAGCGATGCCATAACGATCCTGCGAACACCTGAAAGAAAAACGCCACCCGATACGACGAGCGCAGACGCTGAGCATAGCAGACTTCCTTCGCCCATGCGCCTTCACTGCGGCGTCCCTGCCACGATATATGTATTCAGCGATGCCATAACGATCCTGCGAACACCTGAAAGAAAAACGGCACCCGATACGACGAGTGCAGACGCTGAGTATAGCAGACTTCTTTCTCCCATGCGCCTTCACTGTGGCGTCCCTGCCACGATATATGTATTCAGCGATGCCATAACGATCCTGGGAACACCTGAAAGAAAAACGGCACCCGATACGACGAGCGCAGACGCTGAGCATAGCAGACTTCCTTCGCCCATGCGCCATCACTGCGGCGTCCCTGCCACGATATATGTATTCAGCGATGCCATAACGATCCTGCGAACACCTGAAAGAAAAACGGCACCCGATACGACGAGCGCAGACGCTGAATATAGCAGACTTCCTTCTCCCATGCGCCTTCACTGCGTCCTCCCTGCCACGATATATGTATTCAACGATGCCATAACGATCTTCGACCACCATGAAAGAAAAACGGCACCCGATACGACGAGCGCAGACGCTGAGTATAGCAGACTTCCTTCTCCCATGCGCCTTCACTGCGTCCTCCCTGCCACGATATATGTATTCAACGATGCCATAACGATCCTGCGACCACCATGAAAGAAAAACGGCACACTATACGAGGAGCGGAGACACTGAGTATAGCAGACTTCCTTCCCCCGTCCGCCTTCACTGCGGCATAAATGCCACAATATATGTACTCAGCGCTGCCATAACGACCCTGCGACCACCCGAAAGAATAACGGCGCCCGATACGACGTGCGCAGACGCGGAGTCTAGCAGACTTCCTTCTCCCATGCGCCTTCACTGCGGCGTCCCTGCCACGATATATGTATTCAGCGATGCCATTACGATCCTGCGACCACCTTAAAGCAAAACAGCACCCGATACGACGAGCGCAGACGCTCAGTATAGCAGACTTCTTTCTCCCATGCGCCTTCACTGCGGCATCCCTGCCGCGATATATGTATTCAGCGATGCCATAACGATCTTCGACCACCATAAAAGAAAAACGGCACCCGATACAACCAGCGCAGACGCTGAGTATAGCTGACTTCCTTCTCCCCTGCGCATTCACTTCGTCGTCCCTGCCACGATATATGAATTCAGCGATGCCATAACGATCTTCGACCACCATGAAAGAAAAACGGCACCCGATACGACGAGCGCAGACGCTGAGTATAGCAGACTTCCTTCTCCCATGCGCCTTCACTGCGGCGTCCCTCCCACGATATATGTATTCAGCTATGCCATAACGATCCTGTGACCACCATGAAAGAAAAACGGCACCCGATAGGACGAGCGCTGACGCTGAGTATAGCTGACTTCCTGCTCCCATACGCCTTCACTGCGGCGTCCCTGCCACGATATATGCATTCAGCGATGCCATAACGATCTTCGACCAGCATGAAAGAAAAACGGCACCCGATACGTCGAGCGCAGACGCTGAGTATAGCAGACTTCCTTCTCCCATGCGCATTCACTGCGTCCTCCCTGCCACGATATATGAATTCAGCGATGCCATAACGATCTTCGACCACCATGAAAGAAAAACGGCACCCGATACGACGAGCGCAGACGCTGAGTATAGCAGACTTCCTTCTCCCATGCGCCTTCACTGCGGCGTCCCTCCCACGATATATGTATTCAGCTATGCCATAACGATCCTGTGACCACCATGAAAGAAAAACGGCACCCGATAGGACGAGCGCTGACGCTGAGTATAGCTGACTTCCTTCCCCCGTCCGCCTTCACTGCGGCATAAATGCCACAATATATGTACTCAGCGCAGCCATAACGACCCTGCGACCACCCGAAAGAATAACGGCGCCCGATACGACGTGCGCAGACGCGGAGTCTAGCAGACTTCCTTCTCCCATGCGCCTTCACTGCGGCGTCCCTGCCACGATATATGTATTCAGCGATGCCATAACGATCCTGCGAACACCTGAAAGAAAAACGGCACCCAATACGACGAGCGCAGACGCTGAGCATAGCAGACTTCCTTCGTGCATGCGCCTTCACTGCGGCGTCCCTGCCACGATATATGTATTCAGCGATGCCATAACGATCTTCGACCACCATGAAAGAAAAACGGCACCCGATACGACGAGCGCAGACGCTGAGTATAGCAGACTTCTTTCTCCCATGCACCTTCACTGTGGCGTCCCTGCCACAATATATGTATTCAGCGATGCCATAACGATCCTGCGAACACCTGAAAGAAAAACGGCACCCGATACGACGAGTGCAGACGCTGAGTATAGCAGACTTCTTTCTCCCATGCGCCTTCACTGTGGCGTCCCTGCCACGATATATGTATTCAGCGATGCCATAACGATCCTGCGAACACCTGAAAGAAAAACGGCACCCTATACGACGAGCGCAGACGCTGAGTATAGCAGACTTCCTTCTCCCATGCGCCTTCACTGTGGCGTCCCTGCCACGATATATGTATTCAGCGATGCCATAACGATCCTGCGAACACCTGAAAGAAAAACGGCACCCGATACGACGAGCGCAGACGCTGAGTATAGCAGACTTCCTTCTCCCATGCGCCTTCACTGTGGCGTCCCTTCCATGATATATGTATTCAGCGATGCCATAACGATCCTGCGAACACCTGAAAGAAAAACGGCACCCGATACGACGAGCGCAGACGCTGAGTATAGCAGACTTCTTTCTCCCATGCGCCTTCACTGTGGCGTCCCTGCCACGATATATGTATTCAGCGATGCCATAACGATCCTGCGAACACCTGAAAAAAAAACGGCACCCGATACGACGAGCGCAGACGCTGAGTATAGCAGACTTCCTTCTCCCATGCGCCTTCACTGCGGCGTCCCTGTCACGATATATGCATTCAGCGATGCCATAACGATCCTGCGAACACCTGAAAGAAAAACGGCACCCGATACGACGAGCGCAGACGCGGAGTATAGCAGACTTCCTTCTCCCCTGCGCATTCACTGCGTCGTCCCTGCCACGATATATGTATTCAGTGATGCCATAAAGATCTTCGACCACCATGAAAGAAAAACGGCACCCGATACGACGAGCGCAGACGCTGAGTATAGCAGACTTCCTTCTCCCATGCGCCTTCACTGCGGCGTCCCTCCCACGATATATGTATTCAGCTATGCCATAACGATCCTGTGATCACCATGAAAGAAAAACGGCACCCGATAGGACGAGCGCAGACGCTGAGTATAGCTGACTTCCTGCTCCCATACGCCTTCACTTCGGCGTCCCTGCCACGATATATGCATTCAGCGATGCCATAACGATCTTCGACCACCATGAAAGAAAAACGGCACCCGATACGACGAGCGCAGACGCTGAGTATAGCAGACTTCCTTCTCCCATGCGCATTCACTGCGTCCTCCCTGCCACGATATATGTATTCAACGATGCCATAACGATCCTGCGACCACCATGAAAGAAAAACGGCACACTATACGAGGAGCGGAGACACTGAGTATAGCAGACTTCCTTCCCCCGTCCGCCTTCACTGCGGCATAAATGCCACAATATATGTACTCAGCGCAGCCATAATGACCCTGCGACCACCCGAAAGAATAACGGCGCCCGATACGACATGCGCAGACGCGGAGTCTAGCAGACTTCCTTCTCCCATGCGCCTTCACTGCGGCGTCCCTGCCACGATATATGTATTCAGCGATGCCATTACGATCCTGCGACCACCTTAAAGCAAAACAGCACCCGATACGACGAGCGCAGACGCTCAGTATAGCAGACTTCTTTCTCCCATGCGCCTTCACTGCGGCATCCCTGCCGCGATATATATATTCAGCGATGCCATAACGATCTTCGACCACCATGAAAGAAAAACGGCACCCGATACAACCAGCGCAGACGCTGGGTATAGCAGACTTCCTTCACCCATGCGCCTTGACTGCGGTGTCCCTGCCACGATATATGTATTCAGCGATGCCATAACAATCCTGCGAACACCTGAAAGAAAAACAGCACCCGATACGACGAGTGCAGACGCTGAGTATAGCAGACTTCTTTCTCCCATGCGCCTTCACTGTGGCGTCCCTGCCACGATATATGTATTCAGCGATGCCATAACGATCCTGCGAACACCTGAAAGAAAAACGGCACCCGATACGACGAGCGCAGACGCTGAGTATAGAAGACTTCCTTCTCCCCTGCGCATTCACTGCGTCGTCCCTGCCACGATATATGTATTCAGCGATGCCATAACGATCTTCGACCACCATGAAAGAAAAACGGCACCCGATACGACGAGCGCAGATGCTGAGTATAGCAGACTTCCTTCTCCCATGCGCCTTCACAGCGGCCTCCCTGCCACGATATATGCATTCAGCGATGCCATAACGATCCTGCGAACACCTGAAAGAAAAACGGCACCCTATACGACGAGCGCAGACGCGGAGTATAGCAGACTTCCTTCTCCCCTGCGCATTCACTGCGTCGTCCCTGCCACGATATATGTATTCAGCGATGCCATAACGATCTTCGACCACCATGAAAGAAAAACGGCACCCGATACGACGAGCGCAGACGCTGAGTATAGCAGACTTCCTTCTCCCATGCGCCTTCACTGCGGCGTCCCTCCCACGATATATGTATTCAGCTATGCCATAACGATCCTGTGACCACCATGAAAGAAAAACGGCACCCGATAGGACGAGCGCAGACGCTGAGTATAGCTGACTTCCTGCTCCCATACGCCTTCACTGCGGCGTCCCTGCCACGATATATGCATTCAGCGATGCCATTACGATCTTCGACCACCATGAAAGAAAAACGGCACCCGATACGACGAGCGCAGACGCTGAGTATAGCAGACTTCCTTCTCCCATGCGCATTCACTGCGTCCTCCCTGCCACGATATATGTATTCAACGATGCCATAACGATCCTGCGACCACCATGAAAGAAAAACGGCACACTATACGAGGAGCGGAGACACTGAGTATAGCAGACTTCCTTCCCCCGTCCGCCTTCACTGCGGCATAAATGCCACAATATATGTACTCAGCGCAGCCATAACGACCCTGCGACCACCCGAAAGAATAACGGCGCCCGATACGACGTGCGCAGACGCGGAGTCTAGCAGACTTCCTTCTCCCATGCGCCTTCACTGCGGCGTCCCTGCCACGATATATGTATTCAGCGATGCCATAACCATCCTGCGACCTCCATTAAAGAAAAACGGCGCCCGATACGACGAACGCAGACGCTGAGTATAGCAGACTTCCTTCTCCCATGCGCCTTCACTGCGGCGTCCCTGCCACGATATATGTATTCAGCGATGCCATAACGATCCTGCGAACACCTGAAAGAAAAACGGCACCCAATACGACGAGCGCAGACGCTGAGCATAGCAGACTTCCTTCTCCCATGCGCCTTCACTGCGGCATCCCTGCCACGATATATGTATTCAGCGATGCCATAACGATCTTCGACCACCATGAAAGAAAAACGGCACCCGATACGACGAGCGCAGACGCTGAGTATAGCAGACTTCTTTCTCCCATGCGCCTTCACTGTGGCGTCCCTGCCACGATATATGTATTCAGCGATGCCATAACGATCCTGCGAACACCTGAAAGTAAAACGGCACCCAATACGACGAGCGCAGACGCTGAGCATAGCAGACTTCCTTCGTGCATGCGCCTTCACTGCGGCGTCCCTGCCACGATATATGTATTCAGCGATGCCATAACGATCTTCGACCACCATGAAAGAAAAACGGCACCCGATACGACGAGCTCAGACGCTGAGTATAGCAGACTTCTTTCTCCCATGCGCCTTCACTGTGGCGTCCCTGCCACGATATATGTATTCAGCGATGCCATAACGATCCTGCGAACACCTGAAAGAAGAACGGCACCCGATACGACGAGTGCAGACGCTGAGTATAGCAGACTTCTTTCTCCCATGCGCCTTCACTGTGGCGTCCCTGCCACGATATATGTATTCAGCGATGCCATAACGATCTTCGACCACCATGAAAGAAAAACGGCACCCGATACGACGAGCGCAGACGCTGAGTATAGCAGACTTCTTTCTCCCATGCACCTTCACTGTGGCGTCCCTGCCACAATATATGTATTCAGCGATGCCATAACGATCCTGCGAACACCTGAAAGAAAAACGGCACCCGATACGACGAGTGCAGACGCTGAGTATAGCAGACTTCTTTCTCCCATGCGCCTTCACTGTGGCGTCCCTGCCACGATATATGTATTCAGCGATGCCATAACGATCCTGCGAACACCTGAAAGAAAAACGGCACCCGATACGACGAGCGCAGACGCTGAGTATAGCAGACTTCCTTCTCCCATGCGCCTTCACTGTGGCGTCCCTGCCACGATATATGTATTCAGCGATGCCATAACGATCCTGCGAACACCTGAAAGGAAAACGGCACCCGATACGACGAGCGCAGACGCTGAGTATAGCAGACTTCCTTCTCCCATGCGCCTTCACTGTGGCGTCCCTTCCATGATATATGTATTCAGCGATGCCATAACGATCCTGCGAACACCTGAAAGAAAAACGGCACCCGATACGACGAGCGCAGACGCTGAGTATAGCAGACTTCTTTCTCCCATGCGCCTTCACTGTGGCGTCCCTGCCACGATATATGTATTCAGCGATGCCATAACGATCCTGCGAACACCTGAAAAAAAAACGGCACCCGATACGACGAGCGCAGACGCTGAGTATAGCAGACTTCCTTCTCCCATGCGCCTTCACTGCGGCGTCCCTGTCACGATATATGCATTCAGCGATGCCATAACGATCCTGCGAACACCTGAAAGAAAAACGGCACCCGATACGACGAGCGCAGACGCGGAGTATAGCAGACTTCCTTCTCCCCTGCGCATTCACTGCGTCGTCCCTGCCACGATATATGTATTCAGTGATGCCATAAAGATCTTCGACCACCATGAAAGAAAAACGGCACCCGATACGACGAGCGCAGACGCTGAGTATAGCAGACTTCCTTCTCCCATGCGCCTTCACTGCGGCGTCCCTCCCACGATATATGTATTCAACGATGCCATATCGATCCTGCGACCACCATGAAAGAAAAACGGCACACTATACGAGGAGCGGAGACACTGAGTATAGCAGACTTCCTTCCCCCGTCCGCCTTCACTGCGGCGTCCCTGCCACGATATATGTATTCAGCGCAGCCATAACGACCCTGCGACCACCCGAAAGAATAACGGCGCCCGGTACGACGTGCGCAGACGCGGAGTCAAGCAGACTTCCTTCTCAAATGCGCCTTCACTGCGGTGTCCCTGCCACGATATATGTATTCAGCGATGCCATAACGATCCTGCGAGCACCTGAAAGAAAAACAGCACCCGATACGACGAGTGCAGACGCTGAGTATAGCAGACTTCCTTCTCAAATGCGCCTTCACTGCGGCGTCCCTGCCACGATATATGTATTCAGCGATGCCATTACGATCCTGCGACCACCTTAAAGCAAAACAGCACCCGATACGACGAGCGCAGACGCTCAGTATAGCAGACTTCTTTCTCCCATGCGCCTTCACTGCGGCATCCCTGCCGCGATATATATATTCAGCGATGCCATAACGATCTTCGACCACCATGAAAGAAAAACGGCACCCGATACAACCAGCGCAGACGCTGGGTATAGCAGACTTCCTTCACCCATGCGCCTTGACTGCGGTGTCCCTGCCACGATATATGTATTCAGCGATGCCATAACAATCCTGCGAACACCTGAAAGAAAAACAGCACCCGATACGACGAGTGCAGACGCTGAGTATAGCAGACTTCTTTCTCCCATGCGCCTTCACTGTGGCGTCCCTGCCACGATATATGTATTCAGCGATGCCATAACGATCCTGCGAACACCTGAAAGAAAAACGGCACCCGATACGACGAGCGCAGACGCTGAGTATAGAAGACTTCCTTCTCCCCTGCGCATTCACTGCGTCGTCCCTGCCACGATATATGTATTCAGCGATGCCATAACGATCTTCGACCACCATGAAAGAAAAACGGCACCCGATACGACGAGCGCAGATGCTGAGTATAGCAGACTTCCTTCTCCCATGCGCCTTCACAGCGGCCTCCCTGCCACGATATATGCATTCAGCGATGCCATAACGATCCTGCGAACACCTGAAAGAAAAACGGCACCCGATACGACGAGCGCAGACGCGGAGTATAGCAGACTTCCTTCTCCCCTGCGCATTCACTGCGTCGTCCCTGCCACGATATATGTATTCAGCGATGCCATAACGATCTTCGACCACCATGAAAGAAAAACGGCACCCGATACGACGAGCGCAGACGCTGAGTATAGCAGACTTCCTTCTCCCATGCGCCTTCACTGCGGCGTCCCTGCCACGATATATGTATTCAGCGATGCCATTACGATCCTGCGACCACCTTAAAGTAAAACAGCACCCGATACGACGAGCGCAGACGCTCAGTATAGCAGACTTCTTTCTCCCATGCGCCTTCACTGCGGCATCCCTGCCACGATATATGTATAAAGCGATGCCATAACGATCTTCGACCACCATGAAAGAAAAACGGCACCCGATACAACCAGCGCAGACGCTGAGTATAGCAGACTTCCTTCACCCATGCGCCTTCACTGCGGCATACCAGCCACAATATATGTACTCAGCGCAGCCATAACGACCCAGCGACGACCTGGAAGAAATACGGCACCCGATACGACGAGCGCAGACGCTGAGTCTAGCAGACTTCCTTCTCCCATGCGCCTTCACTGCGGCGTCCCTGCCACGATATATGTATTCAGCGATGCCATAACGATCCTGCGAACACCTGAAAGAAAAACGGCACCCGATACGACGAGTGCACACGCTGAGTATAGCAGACTTCTTTCTCCCATGCGCCTTCACTGTGGCGTCCCTGCCACGATATATGTATTCAGCGATGCCATAACGATCCTGCGAACACCTGAAAGAAAAACGGCACCCGATACGACGAGAGCAGACGCTGAGCATTGCAGACTTCCTTCGCCCATGCGCCTTCACTGCGGCGTCCCTGCTACGATATATGTATTCAGCGATGCCATAACGACATTCGACCACCATGAAAGAAAAACGGCGCCCGATACAACGAGCGCAGACGCTGAGTATAGCTGACTTCCTGCTCCCATGCGCCTTCACAGCGGCCTCCCTGCCACGATATATGCATTCAGCGATGCCATAACGATCCTGCGAACACCTGAAAGAAAAACGGCACCCGATACGACGAGCGCAGACGCGGAGTATAGCAGACTTCTTTCTCCCATGCACCTTCACAGTGGCGTCCCTGCCACAATATATGTATTCAGCGATGCCATAACGATCCTGCGAACACCTGAAAGAAAAACGGCACCCGATACGACGAGTGCAGACGCTGAGTATAGCAGACTTCTTTCTCCCATGCGCCTTCACTGTGGCGTCCCTGCCACGATATATGTATTCAGCGATGCCATAACGATCCTGCGAACACCTGAAAGAAAAACGGCACCCGATACGACGAGCGCAGACGCTGAGTATAGCAGACTTCCTTCTCCCATGCGCCTTCACTGTGGCGTCCCTGCCACGATATATGTATTCAGCGATGCCATAACGATCCTGCGAACACCTGAAAGAAAAACGGCACCCGATACGACGAGCGCAGACGCTGAGTATAGCAGACTTCCTTCTCCCATGCGCATTCACTGCGTCCTCCCTGCCACGATATATGTATTCAACGATGCCATAACGATCCTGCGACCACCATGAAAGAAAAACGGCACACTATACGAGGAGCGGAGACACTGAGTATAGCAGACTTCCTTCCCCCGTCCGCCTTCACTGCGGCATAAATGCCACAATATATGTACTCAGCGCAGCCATAACGACCCTGCGACCACCCGAAAGAATAACGGCGCCCGATACGACGTGCGCAGACGCGGAGTCTAGCAGACTTCCTTCTCCCATGCGCCTTCACTGCGGCGTCCCTGCCACGATATATGTATTCAGCGATGCCATTACGATCCTGCGACCACCTTAAAGCAAAACAGCACCCGATACGACGAGCGCAGACGCTCAGTATAGCAGACTTCTTTCTCCCATGCGCCTTCACTGCGGCATCCCTGCCGCGATATATATATTCAGCGATGCCATAACGATCTTCGACCACCATGAAAGAAAAACGGCACCCGATACAACCAGCGCAGACGCTGGGTATAGCAGACTTCCTTCACCCATGCGCCTTGACTGCGGTGTCCCTGCCACGATATATGTATTCAGCGATGCCATAACAATCCTGCGAACACCTGAAAGAAAAACAGCACCCGATACGACGAGTGCAGACGCTGAGTATAGCAGACTTCTTTCTCCCATGCGCCTTCACTGTGGCGTCCCTGCCACGATATATGTATTCAGCGATGCCATAACGATCCTGCGAACACCTGAAAGAAAAACGGCACCCGATACGACGAGCGCAGACGCTGAGTATAGAAGACTTCCTTCTCCCCTGCGCATTCACTGCGTCGTCCCTGCCACGATATATGTATTCAGCGATGCCATAACGATCTTCGACCACCATGAAAGAAAAACGGCACCCGATACGACGAGCGCAGATGCTGAGTATAGCAGACTTCCTTCTCCCATGCGCCTTCACAGCGGCCTCCCTGCCACGATATATGCATTCAGCGATGCCATAACGATCCTGCGAACACCTGAAAGAAAAACGGCACCCGATACGACGAGCGCAGACGCGGAGTATAGCAGACTTCCTTCTCCCCTGCGCATTCACTGCGTCGTCCCTGCCACGATATATGTATTCAGCGATGCCATAACGATCTTCGACCACCATGAAAGAAAAACGGCACCCGATACGACGAGCGCAGACGCTGAGTATAGCAGACTTCCTTCTCCCATGCGCCTTCACTGCGGCGTCCCTGCCACGATATATGTATTCAGCGATGCCATTACGATCCTGCGACCACCTTAAAGTAAAACAGCACCCGATACGACGAGCGCAGACGCTCAGTATAGCAGACTTCTTTCTCCCATGCGCCTTCACTGCGGCATCCCTGCCACGATATATGTATAAAGCGATGCCATAACGATCTTCGACCACCATGAAAGAAAAACGGCACCCGATACAACCAGCGCAGACGCTGAGTATAGCAGACTTCCTTCACCCATGCGCCTTCACTGCGGCATACCAGCCACAATATATGTACTCAGCGCAGCCATAACGACCCAGCGACGACCTGGAAGAAATACGGCACCCGATACGACGAGCGCAGACGCTGAGTCTAGCAGACTTCCTTCTCCCATGCGCCTTCACTGCGGCGTCCCTGCCACGATATATGTATTCAGCGATGCCATAACGATCCTGCGAACACCTGAAAGAAAAACGGCACCCGATACGACGAGTGCACACGCTGAGTATAGCAGACTTCTTTCTCCCATGCGCCTTCACTGTGGCGTCCCTGCCACGATATATGTATTCAGCGATGCCATAACGATCCTGCGAACACCTGAAAGAAAAACGGCACCCGATACGACGAGAGCAGACGCTGAGCATTGCAGACTTCCTTCGCCCATGCGCCTTCACTGCGGCGTCCCTGCTACGATATATGTATTCAGCGATGCCATAACGACATTCGACCACCATGAAAGAAAAACGGCGCCCGATACAACGAGCGCAGACGCTGAGTTTAGCTGACTTCCTGCTCCCATGCGCCTTCACAGCGGCCTCCCTGCCACGATATATGCATTCAGCGATGCCATAACGATCCTGCGAACACCTGAAAGAAAAACGGCACCCGATACGACGAGCGCAGACGCGGAGTATAGCAGACTTCTTTCTCCCATGCACCTTCACAGTGGCGTCCCTGCCACAATATATGTATTCAGCGATGCCATAACGATCCTGCGAACACCTGAAAGAAAAACGGCACCCGATACGACGAGTGCAGACGCTGAGTATAGCAGACTTCTTTCTCCCATGCGCCTTCACTGTGGCGTCCCTGCCACGATATATGTATTCAGCGATGCCATAACGATCCTGCGAACACCTGAAAGAAAAACGGCACCCGATACGACGAGCGCAGACGCTGAGTATAGCAGACTTCCTTCTCCCATGCGCCTTCACTGTGGCGTCCCTGCCACGATATATGTATTCAGCGATGCCATAACGATCCTGCGAACACCTGAAAGGAAAACGGCACCCGATACGACGAGCGCAGACGCTGAGTATAGCAGACTTCCTTCTCCCATGCGCCTTCACTGTGGCGTCCCTTCCATGATATATGTATTCAGCGATGCCATAACGATCCTGCGAACACCTGAAAGAAAAACGGCACCCGATACGACGAGCGCAGACGCTGAGTATAGCAGACTTCCTTCTCCCATGCGCATTCACTGCGTCCTCCCTGCCACGATATATGTATTCAACGATGCCATAACGATCCTGCGACCACCATGAAAGAAAAACGGCACACTATACGAGGAGCGGAGACACTGAGTATAGCAGACTTCCTTCCCCCGTCCGCCTTCACTGCGGCATAAATGCCACAATATATGTACTCAGCGCAGCCATAACGACCCTGCGACCACCCGAAAGAATAACGGCGCCCGATACGACGTGCGCAGACGCGGAGTCTAGCAGACTTCCTTCTCCCATGCGCCTTCACTGCGGCGTCCCTGCCACGATATATGTATTCAGCGATGCCATTACGATCCTGCGACCACCTTAAAGCAAAACAGCACCCGATACGACGAGCGCAGACGCTCAGTATAGCAGACTTCTTTCTCCCATGCGCCTTCACTGCGGCATCCCTGCCGCGATATATATATTCAGCGATGCCATAACGATCTTCGACCACCATGAAAGAAAAACGGCACCCGATACAACCAGCGCAGACGCTGGGTATAGCAGACTTCCTTCACCCATGCGCCTTGACTGCGGTGTCCCTGCCACGATATATGTATTCAGCGATGCCATAACAATCCTGCGAACACCTGAAAGAAAAACAGCACCCGATACGACGAGTGCAGACGCTGAGTATAGCAGACTTCTTTCTCCCATGCGCCTTCACTGTGGCGTCCCTGCCACGATATATGTATTCAGCGATGCCATAACGATCCTGCGAACACCTGAAAGAAAAACGGCACCCGATACGACGAGCGCAGACGCTGAGTATAGAAGACTTCCTTCTCCCCTGCGTATTCACTGCGTCGTCCCTGCCACGATATATGTATTCAGCGATGCCATAACGATCTTCGACCACCATGAAAGAAAAACGGCACCCGATACGACGAGCGCAGATGCTGAGTATAGCAGACTTCCTTCTCCCATGCGCCTTCACAGCGGCCTCCCTGCCACGATATATGCATTCAGCGATGCCATAACGATCCTGCGAACACCTGAAAGAAAAACGGCACCCGATACGACGAGCGCAGACGCGGAGTATAGCAGACTTCCTTCTCCCCTGCGCATTCACTGCGTCGTCCCTGCCACGATATATGTATTCAGCGATGCCATAACGATCTTCGACCACCATGAAAGAAAAACGGCACCCGATACGACGAGCGCAGACGCTGAGTATAGCAGACTTCCTTCTCCCATGCGCCTTCACTGCGGCGTCCCTGCCACGATATATGTATTCAGCGATGCCATTACGATCCTGCGACCACCTTAAAGTAAAACAGCACCCGATACGACGAGCGCAGACGCTCAGTATAGCAGACTTCTTTCTCCCATGCGCCTTCACTGCGGCATTCCTGCCACGATATATGTATAAAGCGATGCCATAACGATCTTCGACCACCATGAAAGAAAAACGGCACCCGATACAACCAGCGCAGACGCTGAGTATAGCAGACTTCCTTCACCCATGCGCCTTCACTGCGGCATACCAGCCACAATATATGTACTCAGCGCAGCCATAACGACCCAGCGACGACCTGGAAGAAATACGGCACCCGATACGACGAGCGCAGACGCTGAGTCTAGCAGACTTCCTTCTCCCATGCGCCTTCACTGCGGCGTCCCTGCCACGATATATGTATTCAGCGATGCCATAACGATCCTGCGAACACCTGAAAGAAAAACGGCACCCGATACGACGAGTGCACACGCTGAGTATAGCAGACTTCTTTCTCCCATGCGCCTTCACTGTGGCGTCCCTGCCACGATATATGTATTCAGCGATGCCATAACGATAATGCGAACACCTGAAAGAAAAACGGCACCCGATACGACGAGTGCAGACGCTGAGTATAGCAGACTTCTTTCTCCCATGCGCCTTCACTGTGGCGTCCCTGCCACGATATATGTATTCAGCGATGCCATAACGATCCTGCGAACACCTGAAAGAAAAACGGCACCCGATACGACGAGAGCAGACGCTGAGCATTGCAGACTTCCTTCGCCCATGCGCCTTCACTGCGGCGTCCCTGCCACGATATATGTATTCAGCGATGCCATAACGACATTCGACCACCATGAAAGAAAAACGGCGCCCGATACAACGAGCGCAGACGCTGAGTATAGCTGACTTCCTGCTCCCATGCGCCTTCACAGCGGCCTCCCTGCCACGATATATGCATTCAGCGATGCCATAACGATCCTGCGAACACCTGAAAGAAAAACGGCACCCGATACGACGAGCGCAGACGCGGAGTATAGCAGACTTCCTTCTCCCCTGCGCATTCACTGCGTCGTCCCTGCCACGATATATGTATTCAGCGATGCCATAACGATCTTCGACCACCATGAAAGAAAAACGGCACCCGATACGACGAGCGCAGACGCTGAGTATAGCAGACTTCCTTCTCCCATGCGCCTTCACTGCGTCCTCCCTGCCACGATATATGTATTCAACGATGCCATAACGATCATGCGACAACCATGAAAGAAAAACGGCACACTATACGAGGAGCGGAGACACTGAGTATAGCAGACTTCCTTCCCCCGTCCGCCTTCACTGCGGCACAAATGCCACAATATATGTACTCAGCGCAGCCATAACGACCCTGCGACCACCCGAAAGAATAACGGCGCCCGATACGACGTGCGCAGACGCGGAGTCTAGCAGACTTCCTTCTCCCATGCGCCTTCACTGCGGCGTCCCTGCCACGATATATGTATTCAGCGATGCCATTACGATCCTGCGACCACCTTAAAGCAAAACAGCACCCGATACGACGAGCGCAGACGCTCAGTATAGCAGACTTCTTTCTCCCATGCGCCTTCACTGCGGCATCCCTGCCGCGATATATGTATTCAGCGATGCCATAACGATCTTCGACCACCATGAAAGAAAAACGGCACCCGATACAACCAGCGCAGACGCTGGGTATAGCAGGCTTCCTTCACCCATGCGCCTTCACTGCGGTGTCCCTGCCACGATATATGTATTCAGCGATGCCATAACGATCCTGCGAACACCTGAAAGAAAAACAGCACCCGATACGACGAGTGCAGACGCTGAGTATAGCAGACTTCTTTCTCCCATGCGCCTTCACTGTGGCGTCCCTGCACGATATATGTATTCAGCGATGCCATAACGATCCGGCGAACACCTGAAAGAAATACGGCACCCGATACGACGAGCGCAGACGCTGAGTATAGCAGACTTCTTGCTCCCATACGCCTTCACTGCGGCGTCCCTGCCACGATATATGCATTCAGCGATGCCATAACGATCTTCGACCACCATGAAAGAAAAACGGCACCCGATACGACGAGCGCAGACGCTGAGTATAGCAGACTTCCTTCTCCCATGCGCATTCACTGCGTCCTCCCTGCCACGATATATGTATTCAACGATGCCATAACGATCCTGCGACCACCATGAAAGAAAAACGGCACACTATACGAGGAGCGGAGACACTGAGTATAGCAGACTTCCTTCCCCCGTCCGCCTTCACTGCGGCATAAATGCCACAATATATGTACTCAGCGCAGCCATAACGACCCTGCGACCACCCGAAAGAATAACGGCGCCCGATACGACGTGCGCAGACGCGGAGTCTAGCAGACTTCCTTCTCCCATGCGCCTTCACTGCGGCGTCCCTGCCACGATATATGTATTCAGCGATGCCATTACGATCCTGCGACCACCTTAAAGCAAAACAGCACCCGATACGACGAGCGCAGACGCTCAGTATAGCAGACTTCTTTCTCCCATGCGCCTTCACTGCGGCATCCCTGCCACGATATATGTATAAAGCGATGCCATAACGATCTTCGACCACCATGAAAGAAAAACGGCACCCGATACAACCAGCGCAGACGCTGAGTATAGCAGACTTCCTTCACCCATGCGCCTTCACTGCGGCATACCAGCCACAATATATGTACTCAGCGCAGCCATAACGACCCAGCGACGACCTGGAAGAAATACGGCACCCGATACGACGAGCGCAGACGCTGAGTCTAGCAGACTTCCTTCTCCCATGCGCCTTCACTGCGGCGTCCCTGCCACGATATATGTATTCAGCGATGCCATAACGATCCTGCGAACACCTGAAAGAAAAACGGCACCCGATACGACGAGTGCACACGCTGAGTATAGCAGACTTCTTTCTCCCATGCGCCTTCACTGTGGCGTCCCCTCCACGATATATGTATTCAGCGATGCCATAACGATCCTCCGAACACCTGAAAGAAAAACGGCACCCGATACGACGAGTGCAGACGCTGAGTATAGCAGACTTCTTTCTCCCATGCGCCTTCACTGTGGCGTCCCTGCCACGATATATGTATTCAGCGATGCCATAACGACCCTGCGACCACCCGAAAGAATAACGGCGCCCGATACGACGTGCGCAGACGCGGAGTCTAGCAGACTTCCTTCTCCCATGCGCCTTCACTGCGGCGTCCCTGCCACGATATATGTATTCAGCGATGCCATTACGATCCTGCGACCACCTTAAAGCAAAACAGCACCCGATACGACGAGCGCAGACGCTCAGTATAGCAGACTTCTTTCTCCCATGCGCCTTCACTGCGGCATCCCTGCCGCGATATATGTATTCAGCGATGCCATAACGATCTTCGACCACCATGAAAGAAAAACGGCACCCGATACAACCAGCGCAGACGCTGGGTATAGCAGACTTCCTTCACCCATGCGCCTTCACTGCGGTGTCCCTGCCACGATATATGTATTCAGAGATGCCATAACAATCCTGCGAACACCTGAAAGAAAAACAGCACCCGATACGACGAGTGCAGACGCTGAGTATAGCAGACTTCTTTCTCCCATGCGCCTTCACTGTGGCGTCCCTGCACGATATATGTATTCAGCGATGCCATAACGATCCTGCGAACACCTGAAAGAAAAACGGCACCCGATACGACGAGCGCAGACGCTGAGTATACCAGACTTCCTTCTCCCCAGCGCATTCACTGCGTCGTCCCTGCCACGATATATGTATTCAGCGATGCCATAACGATCTTCGACCACCATGAAAGAAAAACGGCACCCGATACGACGAGCGCAGACGCTGAGTGTAGCAGACTTCCTTCTCCCATGCGCCTTCACTGCGGCGTCCCTCCCACGATATATGTATTCAGCTATGCCATAACGATCCTGTGACCACCATGAACGAAAAACGGCACCCGATAAGACGAGCGCAGACGCTGAGTATAGCTGACTTCCTGCTCCCATACGCCTACGCCTTCACTGCGGCGTCCCTGCCACGATATATGCATTCAGCGATGCCATAACGATCTTCGACCACCATGAAAGAAAAACGGCACCCGATACGACGAGCGCCGACGCTGAGTATAGCAGACTTCCTTCACCCATGCGCCTTCACTGCGGTGTCCCTGCCACGATATATGTATTCAGCGATGCCATAACGATCCTGCGAGCACCTGAAAGAAAAACAGCACCCGATACGACGAGTGCAGACGCTGAGTATAGCAGATTTCTTTCTCCCATGCGCCTTCACTGTGGCGTCCCTGCCACGATATGTGTATTCAGCGATGCCATAACGATCCTGCGAACACCTGAAAGGAAAACGGCACCCGATACGACGAGCGCAGACGCTGAGTATAGCAGACTTCCTTCTCCCATGCGCCTTCACTGCGGCGTCCCTGCCACGATATATGTATTCAGCGATGCCATAACGATCCTGCGAACACCTGAAAGAAAAACGGCACTCGATACGACGAGCGCAGACGCTGAGTATAGCAGACTTCCTTCTCCCATGCGCCTTCACTGTGGCGTCCCTTCCACGATATATGTATTCAGCGATGCCATAACGATCCTGCGAACACCTGAAAGAAAAACGGCACCCGATACGACGAGCGCAGACGCTGAGTATAGCAGACTTCCTTCTCCCATGCGCCTTCACTGCGGCGTCCCTGCCACGATAAATGTATTCAGCGATGCCATAACGATCCTTCGACCACCTGAAAGAAAAACGGCGCCCGATACAACGAGCGTAGACACTGAGTCTAGCAGACTTCCTTCTCCCATGAGCTTTCACTGCGGCGTATCTTCTACGATATATGTACTCAGCGCAGCCATAAAGACCCTGACACCACCTGAGAAGAAAAGCGGCGCCCTATACGACGAGCGAAGACACTGAGTCTAGCAGACTTCCTTCCCACGTCCGCCTTCACTGCGGCATACCTGCCACAATATATGTACTCAGCGCAGCCATAACGACCCAGCGACGACCTGAAAGAAATACGGCACCCGATACGACGAGCGCAGACGCTGAGTCTAGAAGACTTCCTTCTCCCATGCGCCTTCACTGCGGCGTCCCTGCCACGATATATGTATTCAGCGATGCCATAACGATCCTGCGAACACCTGAAAGAAAAACGGCACCCGATACGACGAGTGCACACGCTGAGTATAGCAGACTTCTTTCTCCCATGCGCCTTCACTGTGGCGTCCCTGCCACGATATATGTATTCAGCGATGCCATAACGATCCTGCGAACACCTGAAAGAAAAACGGCACCCAATACGACGAGCGCAGACGCTGAGCATAGCAGACTTCCTTCGTGCATGCGCCTTCACTGCGGTGTCCCTGCCACGATATATGTATTCAGCGATGCCATAACGATCTTCGACCACCATGAAAGAAAAACGGCACCCGATACGACGAGCGCAGACGCTGAGTATAGCAGACTTCTTTCTCCCATGCGCCTTCACTGTGGCGTCCCTGCCACGATATATGTATTCAGCGATGCCATAACGATCCTGCGAACACCTGAAAGAAAAACGGCACCCGATACGACGAGTGCAGACGCTGAGTATAGCAGACTTCTTTCTCCCATGCGCCTTCACTGTGGCGTCCCTGCCACGATATATGTATTCAGCGATGCCATAACGATCCTGCGAACACCTGAAAGAAAAACGGCACCCGATACGACGAGCGCCGACGCTGAGCATAGCAGACTTCCTTCGCCCATGCGCCTTCACTGCGGCGTCCCTGCCACGATATATGTATTCAGCGATGCCATAACGATCTTCGACCACCATGAAAGAAAAACGGCACCCGATACGACGAGCGCAGACGCTGAGTATAGCAGACTTCCTTCTCCCATGCGCCTTCACTGCGGCGTCCCTGCCACGATATATGCATTCAGCGATGCCATAACGATCCTGCGAACACCTGAAAGAAAAACGGCACCCGATACGACGAGTGCAGACGCTGAGTATAGCAGACTTCCTTCTCCCATGCGCCTTCACTGTGGCGTCCCTGCCACGATATATGTATTCAGCGATGCCATAACGATCCTGCGAACACCTGAAAGAAAAACGGCACCCGATACGACGAGTGCAGACGCTGAGTATAGCAGACTTCTTTCTCCCATGCGCCTTCACTGTGGCGTCCCTGCCACGATATATGTATTCAGCGATGCCATAACGATCCTGCGAACACCTGAAAGAAAAACGGCACCCGATACGACGAGCGCCGACGCTGAGCATAGCAGACTTCCTTCGCCCATGCGCCTTCACTGCGGCGTCGCTGCCACGATATATGTATTCAGCGATGCCATAACGATCTTCGACCACCATGAAAGAAAAAGGGCACCCGATACGACGAGCGCAGACGCTGAGTATAGCAGACTTCCTTCTCCCATGCGCCTTCACTGCGGCGTCCCTGCCACGATATATGCATTCAGCGATGCCATAACGATCCTGCGAACACCTGAAAGAAAAACGGCACCCGATACGACGAGTGCAGACGCTGAGTATAGCAGACTTCCTTCTCCCATGCGCCTTCACTGCGGCGTCCCTGCCACGATATATGTATTCAGCGATGCCATAACGATCCTGCGAACACCTGAAAGAAAAACGGCACCCGATACGACGAGTGCAGACGCTGAGTATAGCAGACTTCTTTCTCCCATGCGCCTTCACTGTGGCGTCCCTGCCACGATATATGTATTCAGCGATGCCATAACGATCCTGCGAACACCTGAAAGAAAAACGGCACCCGATACGACGAGCGCCGACGCTGAGCATAGCAGACTTCCTTCGCCCATGCGCCTTCACTGCGGCGTCCCTGCCACGATATATGTATTCAGCGATGCCATAACGATCTTCGACCACCATGAAAGAAAAACGGCACCCAATACGACGAGCGCAGACGCTGAGTATAGCAGACTTCCTTCTCCCATGCGCCTTCACTGCGGCGTCCCTGCCACGATATATGTATTCAGCTATGCCATAACGATCCTGTGACCACCATGAAAGAAAAACGGCACCCGATACGACGAGCGCAGACGCTGAGTATAGCTGACTTCCTGCTCCCATGCGCCTTCACAGCGGCCTCCCTGCCACGATATATGCATTCAGCGATGCCATAACGATCCTGCGAACACCTGAAAGAAAAACGGCACCCGATACGACGAGCGCAGACGCGGAGTATAGCAGACTTCCTTCTCCCCTGCGCATTCACTGCGTCGTCCCTGCCACGATATATGTATTCAGCGATGCCATAACGATCTTCGACCACCATGAAAGAAAAACGGCACCCGATACGACGAGCGCAGACGCTGAGTATAGCAGACTTCCTTCTCCCATGCGCCTTCACTGCGTCGTCCCTGCCACGATATATGTATTCAACGATGCCATAACGATCCTGCGACCACCATGAAAGAAAAACGGCACACTGTACGAGGAGCGGAGACACTGAGTATAGCAGACTTCCTTCCCCCGTCCGCCTTCACTGCGGCATAAATGCCACAATATATGTACTCAGCGCAGCCATAACGACCGTGCGACCACCCGAAAGAATAACGGCGCCCGATAAGACGTGCGCAGACGCGGAGTCTAGCAGACTTCCTTCTCCCAAGCGCCTTCACTGCGGCGTCCCTGCCACGATATATGTATTCAGCGATGCCATTACGATCCTGCGACCACCTTAAAGCAAAACAGCACCCGATACGACGAGCGCAGACGCTCAGTATAGCAGACTTCTTTCTCCCATGCGCCTTCACTGCGGCATCCCTGCCGCGATATATGTATTCAGCGATGTCATAACGATCTTCGACCACCATGAAAGAAAAACGGCACCCTATACAACCAGCGCAGACGCTGGGTATAGCAGACTTCCTTCACCCATGCGCCTTCACTGCGGTGTCCCTGCCACGATATATGTATTCAGCGATGCCATAACGATCCTGCGAACACCTGAAAGAAAAACAGCACCCGATACGACGAGTGCAGACGCTGAGTATAGCAGACTTCTTTCTCCCATGCGCCTTCACTGTGGCGTCCCTGCCACGATATATGTATTCAGCGATGCCATAACTATCCTGCGAACACCTGAAAGAAAAACGGCACCCGATACGACGAGCGCAGACGCTGAGTATAGCAGACTTCTTTCTCCCATGCGCATTCACTGCGTCGTCCCTGCCACGATATATGTATTCAGCGATGCCATAACGATCTTCGACCACCATGAAAGAAAAACGGCTCCCGATACGACGAGCGCAGATGCTGAGTATAGCAGACTTCTTTCTCCCATGCGCCTTCACTGTGGCGTCCCTGCCACGATATATGTATTCAGCGATGCCATAACTATCCTGCGAACACCTGAAAGAAAAACGGCACCCGATACGACGAGTGCAGACGCTGAGTATAGCAGACTTCTTTCTCCCATGCGCCTTCACTGTGGCGTCCCTGCCACGATATATGTATTCAGCGATGCCATAACTATCCTGCGAACACCTGAAAGAAAAACGGCACCCGATACGACGAGTGCAGACGCTGAGTATAGCAGACTTCTTTCTCCCATGCGCATTCACTGCGTCGTCCCTGCCACGATATATGTATTCAGCGATGCCATAACGATCTTCGACCACCATGAAAGAAAAACGGCACCCGATACGACGAGCGCAGATGCTGAGTATAGCAGACTTCCTTCTCCCATGCGCCTTCACAGCAGCCTCCCTGCCACGATATATGCATTCAGCGATGCCATAACGATCCTGCGAACACCTGAAAGAAAAACGGCACCCGATACGACGAGCGCAGACGCGGAGTATAGCAGACTTCCTTCTCCCCTGCGCATTCACTGCGTCGTCCCTGCCACGATATATGTATTCAGCGATGCCATAACGATCTTCGACCACCATGAAAGAAAAACGGCACCCGATACGACGAGCGCAGACGCTGAGTATAGCAGACTTCCTTCTCCCATGCGCCTTCACTGCGGCGTCCCTCCCACGATATATGTATTCAGCTATGCCATAACGATCCTGTGACCACCATGAAAGAAAAACGGCACCCGATAGGACGAGCGCTGACGCTGAGTATAGCTGACTTCCTGCTCCCATACGCCTTCACTGCGGCGTCCCTGCCACGATATATGCATTCAGCGATGCCATAACGATCTTCGACCACCATGAAAGAAAAACGGCACCCGATACGACGAGCACAGACGCTGAGTATAGCAGACTTCCTTCTCCCATGCGCATTCACTGCGTCCTCCCTGCCACGATATATGTATTCAACGATGCCATAACGATCCTGCGACCACCATGAAAGTAAAACGGCACACTATACAAGGAGCGGAGACACTGAGTATAGCAGACTTCCTTCCCCCGTCCGCCTTCACTGCGGCATAAATGCCACAATATATGTACTCAGCGCAGCCATAACGACCCTGCGACCACCCGAAAGAATAACGGCGCCCGATACGACGTGCGCAGAAACGGAGTCTAGCAGACTTCCTTCTCCCATGCGCCTTCACTGCGGCGTCCCTGCCACGATATATGTATTCAGCGATGCCATTACGATCCTGCGACCACCTTAAAGCAAAACAGCACCCGATACGACGAGCGCAGACGCTCAGTATAGCAGACTTCTTTCTCCCATGCGCCTTCACTGCGGCATCCCTGCCACAATATATGTATAAAGCGATGCCATAACGATCTTCGACCACCATGAAAGAAAAACGGCACCCGATACAACCAGCGCAGACGCTGAGTATAGCAGACTTCCTTCACCCATGCGCCTTCACTGCGGTGTCCCTGCCACGATATATGTATTCAGCGATGCCATAACGATCCTGCGAACACCTGAAAGAAAAACAGCACCCGATACGACGAGTGCAGACGCTGAGTATAGCAGACTTCTTTCTCCCATGCGCCTTCACTGTGGCGTCCCTGCCACGATATGTGTATTCAGCGATGCCATAACGATCCTGCGAACACCTGAAAGAAAAACGGCTCCCGATACGACGAGCGCAGACGCTGAGTATAGCAGACTTCCTTCTCCCATGCGCCTTCTCTGCGGCGTCCCTGCCACGATATATGTATTCAGCGATGCCATAACGATCCTGCGAACACCTGAAAGAAAAACGGCACCCGATACGACGAGCGCAGACGCTGAGTATAGCAGACTTCTTTCTCCCATGCGCCTTCACTGTGGCGTCCCTGCCACGATATATGTATTCAGCGATGCCATAACGATCCTGCGAACACCTGAAAAAAAACGGCACCCGATACGACGAGCGCAGACGCTGAGTATAGCAGACTTCCTTCTCCCATGCGCCTTCACTGCGGCGTCCCTGTCACGATATATGTATTCAGCGATGCCACAACGATCCTGCGAACACCTGAAAGAAAAGCGGCACCCGATACGACGAGTGCAGACGCTGAGTATAGCAGACTTCTTTCTCCCATGCGCCTTCACTGTGGCGTCCCTGCCACGATATATGTATTCAGCGATGCCATAACGTTCCTGCGAACACCTGAAAGAAAAACGGCACCCCATACGACGAGCGCAGACGCTGAGTATAGGAGACTTCCTTCGCCCATGCGCCTTCACTGCGGCGTCCCTGCCACGATATATGTATTCAGCGATGCCATAACGATCTTCGACCACCATGTAAGAAAAACGGCACCCGATACGACGAGCGCAGTCGCTGAATATAGCAGACTTCCTTCTCCCATGCGCCTTCACTGCGGCGTCCCTGCCACGATATATGTACTCAGCGATGCCATAACGATCCTGTGACCACCATGAAAGAAAAACGGCACCCGATACGACGAGCGCAGACGCTGAGTATAGCTGACTTCCTGCTCCCATGCGCCTTCACTGCGGCGTCCCTGCCACGATATATGCATTCAGCGATGCCATAACGATCCTGCGAACACCTGAACGAAAAACGGCACCCGATACGACGAGCGCAGACGCGGAGTATAGCAGACTTCCTTCTCCCCTGCGCATTCACTGCGTCGTCCCTGCCACGATATATGTATTCAGCGATGCCATAACCATCTTCGACCACCATGAAAGAAAAACGGCACCCGATACGACGAGCGCAGACGCTGAGTATAGCAGACTTCCTTCTCTCATGCGCCTTCACTGCGGCGTCCCTGCCACGATATATGTATTCAGCGATGCCATAACGATCCTGCGACCACCTGAAAGAAAAACGGCGCCCGATACAACGAGCGTAGACACTGAGTCTAGCAGACTTCCTTCTCCCATGAGCTTTCACTGCGGCGTATCTTCTACGATATATGTACTCAGCGCAGCCATAAAGACCCTGACACCACCTGAGAAGAAAAGCGGCGCCCTATACGACGAGCGAAGACACTGAGTCTAGCAGACTTCCTTCCCACGTCCGCCTTCACTGCGGCATACCTGCCACAATATATGTACTCAGCGCAGCCATAACGACCCAGCGACGACCTGAAAGAAATACGGCACCCGATACGACGAGCGCAGACGCTGAGTCTAGCAGACTTCCTTCTCCCATGCGCCTTCACTGCGGCGTCCCTGTCACGATATATGTATTCAGCTATGCCATAACGATCCTGCGACCACCAGAAAAGAAAAACTGCGCCCTATACGTGGAGCGGAGACACTCAGTCTAGCAGACTTCCTTCCCCCGTGCGCCTTCACTGCGGCATACTTGCTACGATATATGTACTCAGTTCCGCCATAACGACCCTGCCAACACCTGAAAAGAAAATTGCGCCCTATACGACGAGCGGAGACACTGAGTCTAGCAAATTCCTTCCCCCTCGAGGCCCAAAGGGCCTTTACGCAGCGCGCCCGGGCTGCGGCAACCGCCAATGAGGTGCCTGACTAGGCATCCCACCTAGTGGTTGTAAGGGCGTGACCCTTCAGGTCACGGCCCCCAACACCTCTCTCTATTATTAATCAATGCTTTCACCACCACCACCACCTGCATTTCGATAGAGGTGAACCGCAAAAGGAGCCCGTGTACTTTTCGATGTCAGTGCACGTTAAAGAACCCCAAGTGGTGGAAATTTCTGAAGCCCTTACCCGCCGCGGTGGCTCAGTGGTTAGGGCGCATGGCTACTGATCCGATGTTCCCGGGTTCGAACCAGACCATGGCGGCTGCGACCACACCAGGTGGTCGAAATTATTCCGGAGCCCTCCACTACGGTACCGCTTCCTTCCTTTCTTCTTTCACACCCTCCTTTATCCCTTTCCTTACGGCGCGGTTCAGGTGTCCGTCGTTATATGAGACAGATACTGCGCTACCCGAACCGTGCCATAAGGGAAGGAAAGTGAAATAAAATTTGGTTTTAAGGAAAGGAAATTACTCTCTCACATATCTCGATGGGCACCCGAACCATGTCTATGGAAACCGCCAGACGCTCGACAACAAATGTAGTCAGGGAGATGCAGCTTTTCGCTTTCGACCGGTGTTAACCAGAGCTACATAGCAAGCAATTTTTGGACCTGTAGGTCATAGCAGCCGAGCAGGGTCGGCTTCCAGTCCTGCAGAGTGGGGTTAGGGGTGAGGAGGAATAGCTGAGTTGGATGGGCAGGCCCACATAATGTGATAGATGTTCGAAGACTTCGCACAGTGTGGACAACTACCCGTGAAGGAAGGATGGAAATGTTTTAGTGCTGCAGGGCACAGCATAATTTTTGTAAAGAGCCACTGCTCCCTCTTGGTGGTGGTGGTAAAACTTTATATCCCACAGTAGGGGTCCTGAAGAACACTCGGCTAGGCGCCAGGTGTAGAGGGCAGCTCCCACGTCGGCACGGAGAGCCCGAAGCTCTCCGCCGCCGCGCGGGCCTCCTGGACAGCCCGAAGCTGGTCGTGTAGTGAAGCACTTTTTAGCACTTTGTCCCAATGGTCCTTGTTCTTGGCGTAGGCGTCACTCGATGCACAACCACACAGTATATGGTTCAAGTCTACACGTTCACTGCACTATTCACACAAATGTCCGTCGTAGTCTGGGTCGATGTACTTCATGCGCCAGGGGTTGGGGTATGAGTTCGTTTGGAGCAAGCGCAACGTGACCGACTGGCTGCGGGTTAATTTCTTATCCGGGAGAGGAAACTCTTGTCTGCCTAAATAAAAGTGCTCAGTGAGCTCGTTGTACGTAAATAATTGATCCCTGTACTCGATATGTGGGGTAGCGGAGGAAACCGCAGGGACGCGGTCGATGAGTCCTCGCGCCGCCTCGTGTGCGATCTCGTTGAGATTCCGCAGTCCGCCCCCTAAGTTACCCATGTGTGCGGGGAACCGTACGATGGAGTGATCGGTGATGTTACTTCCGCCTAAGATTCGTAGCGTCGTCTTGTCTGTTCCGCCCTTGGCGAAAGCTCGTGTGGCTGCTCTAGAGTCGCTGTAGACAGTTGTGAAGCTCGAGTCTTTGAGAGCTAGTGCTATCGCTGCTTGTTCAGCTACCTCTGGCTTCTCGGTGTAAAGCGTGAGTGAGTTGCGCGTTCGCCCGTGCCCGTCGATTACTGCTGCCGAGTAGGCATGCTTTCCCGGTATGTAGACTGCATCCACGAAAGCTGTCTCGTCGGGAATCCTTGCCGCGTCTACAGCGAGGGCTTTGGCACGGGCAAGTCTTCGTCCTTGATTGTGGACCGGCTGTACATTTCTTGGGAAGGGGAGCACTTTAATATCTTCTCGCATGACTTTAGGCAACTGCAGGACGTTGTCCTTTTCTGTTATGGTGTTCAGGCCGAGCTTGACGAGAATCTCTCGGCCCGCTTTGGTGCTTGATAGGTGTGCGACCTGTGCCGTGTTGAGCCTCGATGATTTGTCAAGGGTATTGTGGACTCCTAGCTGTAAGAGTAGATCAGTGGAGGCATTATCGGGAAGCCCCAACTCTGTCTTGAAAGCTCGGCGTATGTGTACTTCGAGCCATTTCCGATGTTCTTTTTTCCAGTTAAGCATCGCAGCCACGCATGGGATGTGACAGAGTACAAAAGCGTGGGCCATTCTATTGTCGTTGTCCTCGCTCAGTCCCCTGTGTCCATTCATGATGCGCCGAAATATTCGGATCGCGTTCGCAATCTTGATCGTGATGTTGTTCAGCATAGCCCAGTTGGAGCCGTTACTTTGGATGATTAGTCCTAGAATTCGTATTTTGTGAACCGTAGGTATGCGATTTCCTTCCATGTAGAGTAACTCTATGCACGAAGTGTGGTGTTTTCGCCAGTCGTTGGACGGGCGCCCTGGTCTTGGGGCGTGGTAGATGAGCAGCTCGGATTTTCTAGAAGAGCAGCGAAGTCCCATTGAGGTGAGATGGGCCTCGGTAAGGGCGCATTCACACTTGTCCAAAAATCCGGCGAGCGAAGCGGATTCGCTCGCCGGGAAAACTAGGACCTGTTCTCATCTGTTGACCCCCGGGCGAGGCGGAACCGCCGCGCCGCTGCTGTTTCTCGCTTTTCCACACACTTCCCGGCCACCACGTCACCGCTCGCGGCGTACACAGATATGATTAGAAAAGAGCATAAATCGATGCTGTCTGTGTACCATAGCCGTATGCACGCTAGCGTACGTAAACGCAAGCACATTCCCATTTTTAGTTCAGCGTATGCAAACAGACTCGCAACAAAACGCCCAGCCTAGTGGCGCCATCTGCTTGTCAGGACGGGAACTAGTACTGTCAACAAAACCGCGGCTCCTCGTAGGCCTAGTAGCGGCCGAATCTTCACTCAAAATAAAAAAATAACGCATATTTATCACTTATACTTTTGCTTATAGGTGACGTGAGACGAAGCGATGTACCGGTGTCGGACTTATGGCCAGTGAACGCGCTGAACAAGGCCACAACAACGACGAATTCATTCCGAGGCGAAGGGCCCAGCGTCGAAAGGCACCGCCATGTTTTTCGCCGCGGCGGCGAACGCGGAAAATTTGGGTCCAGCCCGATCGCCCTCGCCGCGCCGCTTTCCACCTCGCTCGGCGCCAAAAGCGGCCGAATCCGCTTCGCTCGCCCGATTTTTGGACAAGTGTTAACGGGCCCTAACTGAGATGGCTTCTTGCATGCGAGCTTCTAATTCCGCATCGCTGCCACCGGTGCTCCAGATGGTGACATCGTCTGCGTATATGATGTGCTCCACATCGGCAATTTCACCCAGTGCGCGAGAGAGCATTGTCATTTCTAAATTAAATAAGAATGGTGGAAGTTCGGAGCTTTGCTGTGTTCTCTTATGGCCCAGGTCAAAGCTCCACGAGACGTGCTCGCCTCTCCGGAGAGTGGCCGTTCGATCCTCCAGAAACGCCTTGACGTAGTGGTAGAAGCGTGTTCTGAGATTGTGGTCAGATATGGCTTTGAGAATGGCTTGTTGGTGGATGTTGTCAAAAGCGTGCTCCACATCGAGTCCGAGTAGCGCCTTGGTGTCTCGTGTGGAGCGATCCAGAAGACTTTTCTTGATTCGTAGCATAGCGTCTTGCGTTAAGAGGCCCGGCTTAAAGCCGATCATATTGTAGGGGAAGTACTCCTTTTCTTCTACGTATTCCGATAGTCTATTCAGGATGACGTGTTGGGCTAGCTTTCCTAGGCAGGACGTTAGTGAGATTGGCCTTAGGTTTGGTAGGGCCAGCGGCTTGCCCGGTTTTGGGATGAGTACCATGTTGGCGTGTTTCCACTCTGCAGGTAGATGGCCAGTTTTCCAGGCTTCGTTGATTTGTTGCGTTAGGAACGTGACCGAGTTGTCCTCTAAATTTCGGAGAGCGCGATTTGTGATACCGTCGGGGCCTGCCGCACAGTTACTGTTGAGTTCGTGAATTGCGAGGCGTACCTCGCTTTCTGTGAAGTCCTAATCTAGCTCTGAGTTTGGGGCACCGTCATAGTTCGTCCTTTGTAAGTTACTAGGTTGCCCCGATTTAAGCGGTACCATTTGGCAAGGTCATTAAGAAGTGCTTCGGCAGTACTGATTTGCATCGCACGGTGCACTAATTTGCTTAGTCTGATACGTTGTATAGTCTTGGACTTTGTTTCGTTTTCATCGAGGAGGTGTTTTATGAGCACCCACCCACTCCCTCTGCGTATTTCCCCGTTGAGGGAGTTACAGACTTCGTCCCATTGCTGTCGGGAGAGAACCACGCAGTATTCTTCAATGGTCTTGTTGAGTTCAGCAAGTTTTCTTCGTAGTCTTCTGTTGAAACGTTGACCCTTCCACCTGGCTAGAATGGAATGTTTGGCTTCGAGAAGATTCGCTAGCCGACTGTCCATTCTCTCTACCTTAACATCCGTAGTAATCGTTCGATCCGAGGCTACGATGTCTGCTTTGAGCTGCTCGGTCCAGCTCGTTATCGTGTGCTTTGTGTTTGCCCCTGATGAGTCGGACGGCTGAGTCCGTATTGCACGAAATTTGTCCCAGTCGAAGAGTTTGTACTCCCTTTACCTCCTTCCCGGTATCAATGCATCAATTCGGAGAATATAGTGGTCACTGCCAAGTTCTATGCCCGAATTGTGCAGGCGCATTTCTCAAGGCCTCAGACGAATGTGAAGTCCGGTGTGATGTCTCGACATGTGGAAGTGCCACATCTAGTTGGAGTTTCTGGGTCTGTGATCAGAGGTTGTCGTTTGAAGACGATCGCCCTTACTAGAGGGATACGCGTAGCCCCATGACTAGTGTGGGGCGTTAAAATCTCCACCTACAATCAGCGGACTATCTTTGGCGATGTGCGCAATCTTGCCCAGAATGCCCCTAAACCCTTGCCTGGAATCCTTCGGGCTGCTGTACAGATTTGTGAGGAAGATGCTTTGCTTGTTCCCCACGTGGTCGTTCGGTATGATCTCGATCGTGAGGTGTTCTAGATAGGAGGCTGTGTGGCGGATGTCATGCCGAATGTACGGGATCTGCTTTCCAATCAGTAAAGCGACGCCTCTGCCTTGCTCGTTTCTGTGGGCTTCGGCCTTATAGCCCGTAAGGGCCCGTTTGGGTGTGAGTGTTTCTTGTAGCATAATGACGTGTCGCTTCTCGGTTTCTTATTTGACCAGCTGCAGGAGGACGCCTTTTTTTGAGGCGATCCCCCTGCAGCTCCATTGCCATACGCGGAGATTTCGTGTCTTATTTGTTACTGCCATTTTGACCATTGTATCCCCCTCCGCTTGCAGTGAGACCGTCGCGAGGTGGGCCTTGCGCAGCGATGTGTTGTGAACCCACCCTCTCCATTGCCGGTACTACTGTGTTGTCTAGATACATTTCCATTTTCTGTACTCGTGTGCCAAATATGTCCAATTTCTCGTTCATGCGCGTCATGCTCTCGTGCATTAGCCTATATATCATCGTTCATGGCGTTCATGGCGTCCTTAACGTCTGATCGCACGGTCATTCGCTTCTTAGGAGGCGGGCATTCTTCGCGTTTTTCTTCCTGTCTCTCAAACTCAACGAGTTGGGGAGTTTCGATATCGGTTGGGGGCTCGGGAGTGCGCGATGGCCTACTGCTGTTCGCTTTACCTATTTCAGTCCATTCGAGTCTTAACTTAGTATAAGCGGCTTTTATCTCTCTCAGTTCCTGTTCTAACATAGCTATCCGCTCTTTATCCGGGTTGCGGGACTCACTTTCCCTTGGAGTGGTCGTCGAAGCGCCGCTGACCTTGTCCGCCCACGTGCCATCGCCGCCGCTGTTCATTCCCCCAAAGCGCACCTGTGATCATGAACGACTCCTGCTTGTCCTCGCAGGTGGTCGGCTCCTCGATCGAGAGCGGGAGCGGCTGCGTGCCGGCGTCCTTGACGCAGATCGGCCGCGTTCCACGTGTTGCTTTTCTTCGTCCAGCTGTGCCTTCTCTTTTTGCTCCAGTCGCGCTCTTTGTCGTCGTGCGCGTTCTACGTATGGAGTGAGGTACCGTTGCCTACACACCTTGGCCGCCGTGGCGTGCAAGCCCCCGCACAGCTTGCATTTCGGATCGCACACGTGGGAAGGGGGGGGGGGGGGGGGTTACGAATTCCACAGCCCCTGCATTCGGTGCATCCCGGCTCGGGGCTGCTCGCTCTTAGATGGACCTTTATTCGGGCGAGATTGATAATGAAGGGCTGTTTCTTTAACCGAATACGCGGGATTGAATTCCAGATCCCCATCTAGGAAGTCGAGAAAGGAAAGCCCGGAATGGGAGCGCGCGGGCGGTGGCGTCGGCTGCTTCATTCCCCTCGAGACCCATGTGAGCCCTACTATGTCCCGGTGAGTGGGGTCCCCGGTGCAGCTGCAATTTTGATGCAGTCGGTAGGCTATAAGTATGGGGCCCAGCCTTGATCCACGTTCCGACAGGCCCCTCGTGAGTCGGAGATAATTGTAGCTCAGTTGGTAGAACACCGGACACGTAATTCGGAGGTCGTGGGTTCGGTTCCCACCGGCGGGCTGTGGTTGTTGCTTCGTCTGCTTTTCTAATTAGTTATCTTTAAGAGATAAAATATTCACTAATAATCTCCATTAATCAACACCACAAAAAAATCACCTATGGCTTTTGGTTTCTGTGTGGCTGTTGGCTTCTCTCTCTCTCTCTCTTATATATATATATATATATATTGGAATGAAGAAGATGACCCAGCCCCGAAGCCAACGACGACGAAGCGCTCGCGCCGCCGGTTGGATGCTCGTGCTGGATGGAACACTGCCGCTTGTGTCTGGTCTCTCGGCTCTCTGCCTCGTAGATTGCCTGTGCCAAGGTCTTCGTAGCCGGCGCTTCCATCGTGCCAATAAACCGCTCTACATTTGGTGGAGTTTGCTGTGTTCCCCTTTTCACCATCACCGTGGACCTTCGCAGCCGCACCATCCCGATATCCACTACCAAGGCCAGTCAACAGCCCGCCGCCACGTCGCAGCCAGTCATCTGCTCCGGTGCCGTCCGGCAGCGCGACCCCGCTGTCTTCAGCGGCCATAGCGACCAGGACGTGGAAGATTGGCTGGAATCATACGAACGGGTGAGCCGCCACAACAACTGGGACGACCGCGTCAAGCTTACCAACGTCATCTTCTACCTCAGCGATGTCGCGAACCTCTGGTTCCGCAACCACGAGGCCGACACTCCCACTTGGGCCGTTCTAAAGAGCACCCTTGCGGAGGTTTTCGGCCGTCCTGCAGTGCGGAAACTGCGCGCTGAGCAAAGCCTGCGCCTCCGAGCTCAGCACACGGATGAGACTTTCACCAGCTACATTGAAGACGTAGTAGACCTCTGCAAGCGTGTTGATCCGGCTATGTCCGAGGCTGACAAGATCAAACACATCATGAAGGGTATCGATGACGATGCTTTTCAGCTGTTGTTAGCGAAGAGTCCCACCACCGTTACCTCGGTGTATACCCTTTGC
Source organism: Amblyomma americanum (assembly GCF_052857255.1). Taxonomy (NCBI): domain Eukaryota; kingdom Metazoa; phylum Arthropoda; class Arachnida; order Ixodida; family Ixodidae; genus Amblyomma; species Amblyomma americanum. The sequence continues at coordinate 66,840,311 of NC_135500.1, forward strand.
CAGAGTTTCGACGAGTTGCGCAAGCAACGTCTTTGCGCTCGTCGGCCTCCTCCGCCAGCCGACTCCATCTCCGGCCTGGCCATCAATCCAGATCTACTTGCTACCATCAAAGACTTTGTGCGGGACGAGGTCGGCCGGCAGCTCTCGCTCCTATCTCGCCAACATCAGACACCGACCCCCCTCAGCGCTGAGATCCGGCACGCCATCACGCAGGCGGTCGCTGACGCCCTCCCTCCTCTTCCACAACCAGCCCCCTTGGATCCCCAGGTCGGCATTCCCCCGACCCCGCCACCGCCTGTTGCTGCTCCGTTGAGCTACGGTCCTCCAGTTGAAAGTGCCGCCTGCCCCCACTCCCGTGCCTCTCACGTATGCCGAGGCTGTCGCGCGACCACCGCGACCGCAGGCTTATACATACGTTCCTCAAGTGGTGCCTGCGCCTGCTGCTCCACGGACCCGCTTCACGCCCCCTACCTACAACCCTTGGCGCACGGCTGACAATCGACCGATATGCTACGCCTGCGGTCTTCCGGGCCACGTCGCGCGCCTCTGTCGACGTACTCTGCATGCGCCTGTCCACCCTCTGCCAGACTACCCTGATGCAGACCGTACCTTTCACCCACGTTTCGGACCACAACCTCAGGAGACCTCTCCTGACAGCGAGCACAGTCGCCAGCCCTACGTTTCCCACCGCTCGCCTTCGCCTCGCCGCCGTTCATTGTCGCCCATGAGGCGTCGCAACGTCCGCGCCGATTAGGAAAACTAGCAGCCGCAGTTCCGGGGGCACGAACTGCGCACTCATCGCCCTGCTTAAGTCCTCGCTTTCCCCGCCGAACCTTCTTGACGTTTTTGTCGACGGAGTCAAGACACTTGCGCTTGTGGACACTGGGGCCACCGTTTCTGTTATTCACGAAAACTTCTGCCGCTCGCTTCGCAGAGTTACAACCCCATCTTCTGGACTCTCACTCCGTACCGCCAGCGCCGATACCGTTCATCCCTCTGCCGCTTGCACAGCACGCGTCGTCATCGCCGATGTTTTGTATGTTGTCGAATTTTTAGTCCTCCGTGCCAGCTCCCATGACGTCATCCTTGGATGGGATTTTCTCTCCCTGCACAGTGCCGTCATTGACTGTGCCCGTGCGCACGTCGTCTTCCCTCCACTCTGCGATGCGCTCCTCGACGAGCCTCCGATTCGTTGTGCTGCTAAGCTTGTTGTCGCCGAGGACACTGACATTCCCCCTGATAGTGCCGTGCTTGTCCCTGTTTGCGCCGCCTCAGTTTTTGACGCCACCGTTCTCTTCATGCCTTCCCCTGTACTTGCCTCTCGCCGACACCTATGTCTTCCCTTCGCCGTCATCGACATTCACCACGGTGCTGCCGCCATCCTCGTCTCTAACACCTCATTCTCCGCGCTCTCCCTGCTCCGTGGCGAGTGCCTCGGCCATTTTGAAACCGCTGCTTTGATCTCTTCCTTCGACACTGATGTAATCTCCTCCAGTGCCGAAGTCGCTGCCCTCACCCCACGTGGTGCTACTCCAGCTTTGTCATCGGACATTTTCGACCGCTGCATTGACCGCGCTCTCGACACTGCTCACCGCGCGCAGCTCCTTGCCCTGCTCAACCAGTTTCGCTCATCGTTTGACCACCAGTCGACTTCTTTGGGCCGTGCGACCACTGTCGAGCACCACATTGACACCGGAACCCATGCTCCTCTCCGTCAGCGCCCCTACCGTGTGTCGCCTCCCGAGCGCCGCGTCATAACTGTGCAAGTTGACGACATGCTACAACGCGGCATTATTCAACCTTCCGCCAGTCCTTGGTCGTCCCCAGTCGTCCTGGTTAAAAAGAAGGATGGCTCGATACGATTTTGCGTGGACTATCGCCGGCTCAACAAAATTACGCGCAAAGACGTCTACCCGCTACCACGTATTGACGACGCCCTTGACTGCTTGCAAGGCGCCGAGTTCTCCTCCCTGGATCTCCGTTTCGGCTATTGGCAAGTCCCGATGGCTGAGTCCGACCGTCCTAAAAAGGCGTTCGTCACCCCTGACGGACTCTATGAGTTCAACGTGATGCCATTCGGCCTCCGTAACGCTCCCGTAACGTTTGAACGAATGATGGACAACATCTTGCGCGGTCTGAGGTGGACTGTTTGTCTCTGCTATTTAGATGATGATGTCGTGTTTTCGCCCGATTTTCCGACGCATCTCAAGCGCTTGCGCCAGATACTGAGCTGCCTCACCAATGCTGGCCTTCAACTTAATCTCAAAAAATGTCACTTTGGTGCCCGGCAGCTGACAATACTCGGCCACCTCGTCTCCAAAGACGGCGTCCTGTCCGATCCCGACAAACTCCGTGCTGTCGCTGACTTCCCTAAACCGACTTCTACAAAACAAGTGCGCCGATTTGTGGGTCTCTGCTCCTATTTTCGGCGATTTGTTCCCAATTTCGCCTCCATCGTCGCGCCCCTGACGAAACTTCTTAATGGTCCCGCCGACCTGTCTACGTGGGACTCGGCCTGCGACGACGCTTTTGCTGCGCTCCGTCGTTTTCTCACCTCCCCACCTATCCTTCGACACTACGACCCCAGTGCCCCTACCGAAGTGCACACCGACGCAAGCGGAATCGGCCTCGGGGCGGTCCTTGCCCAGCGCAAGCCCGAATTTCCTGAATACGTCGTTGCGTACGCCAGCCGTGCCCTCACCAAGGCTGAGTCGAACTACACCGTGACGGAAAAGGAGTGTCTCGAGGTATTGCGGGCTCTAACAAAATTCCGCCCATACTTATATGGCCGCCCGTTCACCGTCGTCACCGATCATCACGCTTTGTGCTGGTTGGCTTCACTCAAAGATCCCTCAGGGCGCCTAGGCCGCTGGGCCCTCCGTCTTCAGGAATTCGATATCACCATAGTTTACCGATCGGTTCGCAAGCACTTCGACGCCGACGCCTTGTCCCGCTCCCCACTGCCCTCTCCTGCGCCCTCTTCGCCAATATCTGCATCCCTACTCGCAGCGCTCACTACCATGGACATGCCCCACCAACAACGCCAAGATCCATGGATTTCATCGTTGCTCGACGTACTTCGTGCACCCTCTACGGCCTCCTTCCCTCGAGCACTTCGTCGCCAGGCTTCCCATTTTGCCCTTCGCGACGGTCTTCTGTACCGGCGCAACTATCGTCCAGATGGCCGCAAGTGGCTTCTCGTGATTCCCCGACATCTTCGCACTGAGATTTGTGAACACCACCATGCCGATCCTCAGAGCGCTCACGCTGGCTCGCTGAAAACGTACCAGCGACTACGCCAGAGGTACTATTGGCGGGGCATGTACAACTTCGTTCGTCGCTACGTTCGCTCCTGCACGGCCTGTCAGCAGCGGAAGTCGACACCTCGCCCTTCGACTGCCCCGTTACAGCCAATACCGTGTCCGGCTCGCCCTTTTGATCGTGTGGGCATCGACCTATATGGGCCACTTCCCTTCACGACCGCTGGGAATCGCTGGATCATAGTCGCCGTGGACCACCTCACTCGGTATGCTGAGACCGCTGCCCTACCTGCGGCTACTGCTCGTGATGTAGCCTTCTTCCTTCTTCATCACTTTGTCCTGCGTCACGGCGCTCCTCGCGAACTTCTCAGTGACCGCGGTCGTGTTTTCTTGTCTGAAGTTCTTCACGAGCTTCTCGCTGCGTGCCACACAGTCCACCGCACCACTACTGCTTACCACCCTCAAACCAACGGCCTCACCGAACGCTTCAACCGTACTCTTGGGGACATGATCGCCATGTACATTCACTCCGACAGCTCCAATTGGGATTAGGTTCTTCCGTTTGTCACCAATGCATATAACACCGCCTCTCAAGCAACCACCGGCTTTTCCCCATTCTTTTATTCGGACGCGAACCTTCTTGTATGTTGGATACAATCCTTCCCTACAACCCCGACAGCTCGGAATATGCTTCCCTCTCTGACATCACCCGCCATGCTGAGCAGTGCCGCCAGTTGGCTCGCTCCTTCACCGCCGAACGTCAAGGTCTCCGTACCCATGCTTCCGATCAAGACACGCCCGCGGTTCACTTCTCCACTGGCTCACTGGTCTGGCTCTCTGTTCCTAATACGTCCAAATTTTCGGCCAAGCACATCGGCCCTTACCGCATCTTGGAGCGTACGTCACCGGTCAACTACATTATCGAACCGGTGACACCTTCTTCGGACCATCGCCGCTGTGGCCGCGACGTCGTTCACGTCAGCCGCTTGAAGCCGTATTATAGCCCCCTCGTAGTCTCCTCTCCTTGAGTCGCCAGGATGGCTCCCTCTTTCCGCCGGGGCACTTGGAATGAAGAAGATGAACCGGCCCCGAAGCCAACGACGACGAAGCGCTCGCGCCGCCGGTTGGATGCTCGTGCTGGATGGAACTCTGCCGCTTGTGTCTGGTCTCTCGGCTCTCTGCCTCGTAGATTGCCTGTGCTAAGGTCTTCGTAGCCGGCGCTTCCATCGTGCCAATAGACCGCTCTAGATTATATATATATATATATATATATATATATATATATATATATATATATATATATATATATATATATATATATATATATATATATAATGTAGAGGGTTTAACCCTGATGAAGGATGGTCCACCGTCTGAAACCGTTGGTGAATAAACCTAGATAATCGAACCAGTTGTGACCTTTTCACTGTGCAAGTTTTCACTGGCCCGTTGAGCAACTCTGACTGCTTCCACTCATATATATATATATATATATATATATATATATATATATATATATATATATATATATATATATATATATATATATATATATTGTAACAGACTGACGCGTGAGTCACAATGCACAGAATCAAAAGCGCTTTATTCCAAGAACACGACTGCTTAAATAGCTGCGGCGGTGGCCCGTTATCAGCACAACCGGTGATAGCAACACAGGCACAGAACTGGAGCATGCTCTCTTGTGGCACACCTACGTCACAGTGCGTGACTGCACAATCTACCACATCCCTTCCCCCTTAGTCATCGATGCCGTAACGTCGCACAGGGTTACGTTGGCGAGTGGAACGCCGGAGCGGCTGAGACGTCTCGGGCTCCGGAGGTCCCAGTGCGCGGCTTGACATAGACGGCAGAGCGAACGAGGGACAGGTTTGCTGGTCTGTTGTCCGGGGATCAGAGCACCATGCTCTGCGAACGTGGTTGCGGTGGCGTCGGTGCACAGCTCCGTTTGCCGTACTCAGCTCGTACATGACGTGGCCTATCGGTCGCGACACGCGTGCAAACAACGACTTTGGCCCTGGCCGGAAGTTCCGCGCGTACACGGCGTCACCAGACTGGAAACCTCGTGGTGGCGGCTGCCGAAGGCAGCTTGCGTCACTCTCATCCGGGCGAAGGCTGGATAGGGCGGTCCTGAACTTCCGGCCCAGCATGACTTCGGCTGGAGATTTCCCGGTCTCGGCGTGCGGCGTAGAGTGCTGTTTGAATAGAAATCGTGCAACCTTGCATAATACGGTGCCCTGTCTCTGTTTCCGTAACGCACACTTCAGTTCTCGGACCATCCGCTCCGCCCTTCCGTTGCTCGCCGGGTGGTACGGCGCCGCATACATATAGCGTATACCATTCAGTTTCAGGAAAGCCTGAGTTTCTCTGCTTGCAAAAGCGGTGCCATTATCCGACACAACCAAGTCGGGCAAACCATGTGTTGCAAACATTTTGCGAAACTTTTCAATTACTGCAGATGACTGGAGAGACGGCATCACTTCAATTTCGGCCCAGTTTGACAGGGCGTCTACAACCACCAAAAAAAACACGCCCTGGACGGGTCCTGCGAGATCCACGTGTATTCTACTCCACGGTCGTTCAGGCTTAGTCCAGAAATGCGTTGGTGTCCTTGGTTCACTCTGCCTGTTTTCCTGGCATGGCGTGCAGTGCCTCACAAACTCGACGATCTTTTCGTCCATCTTCGGCCACCACACGTACGACCTAGCGATTGCCTTCATGGCCGTCACTCCTGGATGGTTAGCATGCATAAGGCTTAGAACTTGCTTCTGCAGTGCCTCTGGAATAACTACGCGGCTCCCCCAGAGTACACAGTCACGATGTACGGACAACTTGTTTTGTCTTACCCAATATGCAGAATACTTCAGGGCTACCCGTTCTCGCGGCCAGCCCTCCAGGATCCATTGCTTCACCTGGTACAGCAGGGGATCACCCCTGGTGAAGGCTGCCACTTCCATTGCGCTCACTGGAGGGTACTCCACAGCTTCCAGAAGGAGTATGTCGCCTGGCGCCTCGGTCTCTTGGCGGGTTAAGGGGCCCGGTAACCTGCTTAGGCAGTCGGCGTTTCCATGGTCCTTGGTTTTCCTGTACTCGAGCACGTAATCGTATGCCGACAGCATTAGCGTCCACCGTAACATGCGGGGAGAAATAACCGCCGGAATTTGCTTCTGCCTCTGGAAAATTCCTAGCAAGGGTTTGTGATCCGTGATAATGGGGAAATCTCGCCCACAAAGGTATTGGTGAAAATGTCGAACCCCAAAAACCACGGCAAGGGCCTCACGGTCAATCTGAGCATAATTGCGCTCCGCCCTAGATAGCGTTCTGGACGCATACGCCACAGGCTGCTCATTTCCTTTGCTGTCGCGATGAGCCAAAACAGCTCCTACACCCACAGATGATGCGTCGCATGACAACACTAACGGGACATCCGTCTTAAAATGCACCAGCAACGAGTTAGACGTTAGCAACTTCTTCAGGCTCTCAAACGCTTCCATATGCTCTGCACCCCAGTTCCATGCTACGTGGCTATCCAACAAACGATACAGCTTTTCCGCTACTTCTGTTCTTCCCTTCAAGAACCGATTATAGAAATTTATCATACCCAAAAAGGCTTGCAGTTCCTTTTTGTTCTTGGGTGCAGGAGCTTGGTGGATGGCCTCGACCTTGACCTTGGAGGGGTAGATGCCCTTTGCGTCAATCCGATGCCCTAGAAACTCAAGACTCTCCTTGAAAAATTCGCACTTTTCCGCTTGAACTCTGAGACCCGATTTGGCCAAGCGGCTGAGGACTTCAGCCAACATCCTTTCATGCTCCTCAATCGACTCGCTGGCAATCAGGATGTCGTCTAGGTATGTCGCTACGTGCGGCATTCCAGCCAACACGGTGTCCATGGTTCTTTGAAAAACACCAGGAGCAACGGACACGCCGAACGGCAGACGACAAACCTTGTATAGCCCCTGCACGGTGTTAATCGTGAGCAACTCTGCCGTTTCTTCATCTACCAACAGTTGCTGATAGGCCTGCGTCAGATCCAGCTTGGAAAAAACACGCCCCCTTCCTAACCTCGCAAAAAGTTCTTTGCTTGTCGGAAGTGGGTACACATTGCTTTTGACGGCCTGGTTCACAGTGCTTCGATAATCCCCGCATATTCTGAGGGAGCCGTTTTTTTTCCGCACCACGACGATTGGCGTTGCCCAGTCGGAATACTGAGTGGGTTGTAGAATTCCCAGCTCCACCAAGCGGTTAAGCTCTGCCACGACTTCCTCCCTCATCGCAAACGGAATGCTACGACATTTCAGGAACCTGGCTTGGGCGCCCTCCTTGAGTTCGATGTGGATGCGGGGTAGGGCAGCCCCTGGAAACGTGTCACTGAACACCTCTGGAAACCTTTCCAAAATGCCTTCTGCTCTGGCGTGGACGCTGTAAAGGCCAGCTATACTGATTTCCAGTGGCTGGAACCAATCCCGGCCTAGGAGAGTGTTTCCCTCTTTTTTCACTACAAGTAGCGGCAACTTAAATTCTCTGCCTTTGAACTTCACGGGCACGGACGCTTTTCCCAGCACGTCGAGACCTTCCCTCGTCCAGGTAACGAGTTGCGTGTTGCAATCTTCCAGCTTGATCTGTTTCGCCACTTGCAGCTTTTGAAATTTGTTCACACTAATAATAGACCTGGCAGCTCCAGAATCTACTTCCATAGGCACGCTTTCCTTCCCAATCTCTACAGCGATGACGTACTTTGGCGTCCCACTTTTATATATATACTTTTTATATATATATATATATACCAAGTGATTTCTGGCAGCTGATTTGGTCAATATAATATAAAATCACCAAAAATTGAAGAAACATAACAGGATTTAATTCACGACGTTTCGGCTGGAGGACCAGCCTTTTTCGAGTGTATATATATATATATATATATATATATATATATATATATATATATATATGTGTGTGTGTGTGTGTGTGTGTGTGTGTGTGTGTGTGTGTGTGTGTGTGTGTGTGTGTGTGTGTGTGTGTGTGTGTGTGTGTGTGTGTGTGTGTGTGTGTGTGTGTGTGTGTGTGTGTGTGTGTGTGTGTGTGTGTGTGTGTGTGTGTGTGTGTGTGTGTGTGTGTGTGTGTGTGTGTGTGTCTGTCTGTCTGGCAGGCTGCAATGTCCGGCCACTTAGTCTAGATATTCGTGTAAAATTCGAGGGCCAACCGTTTGCCGCAGAATTTTCCGGATGGTGTAACGCGATTCAGCGTTTCGTGCAGCGTACACGAACAAAAGTTAGAGCCTAGCTCATGGCACGGGTTCGAACCGGTGACCTATGTACACCCAATTCTACGTCGTTACGAATCTCGATATGAACATAGCGGCTAAACCATTTCTCGCAGAGTGTTCGGTGTGTGGCGTACGATTTCGCATTTCGTTCTGCAGAAACTTAATGTTTAAGTTAGAGTCTAGCTCGCGGCAGGTATTCGAACCGGGGACCTATATTAGGTGTGTTAACGCTCGATATTCGATCGCTGCATGAACCTCGGCTCACTTTTGCGTTTCGCCACTGTGCTTTGTAGGAAGAGATTAAAGAAGGAGTGAAATGGGCCAGCAATTTAAAGGGACACTGAGGAGAAATTTAAGTTGGCTTGTATCGATAGAATAGCAGCTCCTGATCACAAAAACGCCACTCTTACTGAAAACAAAGCTCTTGTAATGTAGAAAATAGCAAGAACCAAAATACAGGTATCGCCGCCACAGGCCAATCTCGCAACTACAAGCATGATGACTTCCTAGGACAAGAGGCGCCACCTTGGAGGAATTTGCCTTACTTCATGGACGTCACGAATTTCTGAGGCTGGCAAAGGAAGGTTGCGCACCGCACCGCTAGCCGTCAGAAATAACGGAGTCTGCGTTTACGTCACGTGGCACGTCACTCCGTTCTGAGATGTCATAAGAGTTGCCGTGGCGTCATAAGAGTTCCCTGAGTTTGAATCAGAGCGGCGGGAAAAACTTTTTCATCTTCGAATCCAAATTTCTTTGAAATAAATGCATCTTTCGCGCCCGGACAAGCGGCAACGAAGCCATGAAATGCCGAACTATCAGATTTTGCGAACAAAATAAAATTGATAGAGCTCTCCTCAGTGTCCCTTTAAAGTAATGCGTGATTAAACCAGTACTCGCTGAAGTTTTCGATTGACGAAGGCGGAACGCAAAGGGCTCCTGTGTGCTGTGCGCTGTCAGTGCACGCTAAAGGTACATAGATGGTCGAAATTTTTCCGGAGCTGCCGACTACGTCCTTTGTTTTTCTCTTTGTTCTTACAATCCCATCTTCCTTCCCGCACGCCCCGGTTTAGGTGTCTACCCAGAAGTCGGACAGTTACAGCGCGTTTTATTTCCTCAAAAACCAGTACAGTATCTGCCGCAAGCGTGGACGTGAAACTTTAGATTTCAGCAATTATGAATGAAGGGGAAGAGTAGTCTGTGAACACTTACTAAGCATCGAAGCCAAGGCCTATTATAGTTCTTGCGTATATCTTGATGTGGGAAAGAAAATATTTTGTTTCAGCGGTCCAGTTGAAGTAGTAACTGAGCGTGAAGAACTTATTCTTGTCATTCTTGTACAAGGAGTCGAGAAAGAGCATGTCGCAAAGACCGTCTGGAGGTAGAGGCGTATCTGTTGCCAAACGGAAAATGTTGAACGTGCAGATAAACGGGTAGGCATGCTGAGGTCTGCCTGTAATAAAAATAAAAAGGAACAGAATACAATAACTGGGTCGCACTTCAGTGTTAATCAGCATGGAATATGTATATCGAAGCAACATTGAAGAGCTGCATAAAAATTATAGCTTTATGATACAGAATACCATGAGTGAATCAATATTTGCTCTCGGTTTCAATCGAAGGTTTTCGATTGGTTAAAAATGCCGAGAAAGAAAATTCTTGACGCCAAGTGCTGCACTGACGATAGGCTTCGCATGTTGCGTGGAGGCGTGCAATTCGATGCTTTAGTATGTTCAAATTAGGGAGGAAACGTATTTCAAATCGCGGACAATTTCGAAAAATTTGTTTCTCTCAAGATCGAAGTACACGTTCGTATGTCTTTTTTATATGCCTTCTTCAATTGTTAGTGCTGTAATCTACCGAGAATTACTTTAAATAATTATTTTATCAACTCCGCGGCGGCATAAGAAATGGCTGAAAATCCTAATTTTTTGAACCCAGGTATTCTTGCTTAAACTGAGGATAACACAGCGAGCCGTGGAAAGAAAAATGATAGGTGTAGTGTAAAGAGACAGGAAGCGGGCGCTGTGGGTAAGGCGACAAACACGGGTCAATGACATCCTAGTAGAAATCAAGAGAAAGAAATGGGCTTCAGCAGGGCATGTAATGCGCAAGCAAGAAAACCGACGGTCGTTAAGGGAAACGAACTAGATTCCAAGAGAAGGCCAGCGTAGCATGGGCGGCAGAAAGTCAGGTGGGTTGATCAAATTCATAAGTTAAGACGGATAAGTTAGCCACGACTGGCATAGACGGGGCTAATTGGAGAGATGCGGGACAGGCCTTGGTGCTGCAGTGGGCGTAGTCAGGTCTATGATGATGATGAATACATTTGGGGCGGCGTGACGCAGTAGTGCGATGTTTGGCTCAGTAGAAACCCTGTTTCTGCATCATCAATACTGTCGTCTCACTTTGACTCTACGCGCGGCAGGAAACAGAGATAGAAAAAAAAAATGTCTCTCCACATTTCTGTTTCCGTCAGCGTTGGTTTTCTAAGCGGTTGCCCCCTAACAACCGTCGGAGTTTGCACTAAAGCCGAAGGCGCGGCGACTGCTTTTGCACTCTGATAGGTACGTTTCCTCGTCTTGCGTTATATTAACGCGACGTTTAAGAACCTGTTCAACGGAAAATCTGGTGTCTGCTTACGAGTAACTGGAGAAACATTATTCTCCGATAGGGTAGTGGCGTAGTAAAACAGTTGTCCATATTGATGGCCCGCCGAAATCTCGAGTCATTAATCATCCAGACTACGCCCAACACAATAAATAAGAATGACGGCACGTTGCACCCTATCTACGCGAAATGCCTCAAAACGATAGTAACCGCTACAAAAAGCCCGGGACGTCCAGCTGGTTGCTCACTGTGAACAAGGGAGCCGTAGCGCTCCCGAAACGTCATTTTTTGTTGACCTTGGTCAGTGACCAGTGAACCTCATTAAAACAGTTTCACTGAAGAGAAAAACACGTCTTCAAGCGGAATCGAACCACTGTCCTTTTGGTCGGGAGCCGGGCATGATCTACAGCACTAAGAAACGTTCGATCTGTGCGATAAATATAGGCCTTGTACGAGTATCTCACACCGCACAGTAGTCGAATTACATTACAAGAACACTTAATAATTAGGATCACTAGCTACTCTGACAAATTTGTATGTATGATGATGTATAATAAACGAGTATGTGGTAGCAACAAGCTTGTAGGTGTCTCCGAGAGGATGCGTCAGTGGGCCACATTGTAATCGTAGGGTCTTTTTAACGCAATCGTGCCATACTGTTAAGGTTAGCTTAGTGTCCGCTCAGTTTTTATTTTGGGGCTCGAGCTTCGGCGACACTCCAGACTACGGCAACTGACACACCCCCTTGAAAAGAAGTAAAACAATTTGCAGTGGTTTAGCTCTGGTTCATCCTGGAGTGACGCGAGTGATGCCATATTACAGCAGCTGGCCGATCGGAACTTGCTCAGTTGAACTGCAAAGTCAGTCTTTCGCTGCTCCGTTTCGCTGGGCGTTCCTTCATCATCTTCGTCCCACTTGACACGGTGCATGCGCACAGCTGTGGCAGCTCGGTTTCGCCGGCGCGCTGCGCTGCCGGCAGCAGCAGCTGCTCTGCAACCCGTGGCTATTAACGTGAACAACCACGTGACGAGCCACGTGATCATCCACTGCGCCGCGCCGCCGGCAGCTGCTCCGCACCACGTGACTACCCACGTGACAGCGTGGCGGCGAGGCCACAGGCTCGAAATGGTACCGTAATGTAGCTGTCGCTACAAAACAGCGTACTGTTATAGCAGCGGCAAGCGAACGCCGCTTACGACAACGAATAGTAACAAGACCACTCTTCGTGCTCCTGTGAGCGACTTTATTGCGGAGTGTGTCAGACTCGTATCCCAATATTTCAGGCGCCGCTGCTAGCGCGCCTGAGTAAGTACTTCGATCACCTCTGGAAATCGCGCGGCGGACGACATGGAAGCGCAGCCAAGCTCTTCGGGCGCCTTTCCTGCTGCGCGAAAATCTGCTACAAGCTGCTGAAGAGTGTGTGTCATGTGGAAAAAAGGAGTCATTAAGAGCTGCCCAGACGAATGGTGAGATAGCCAAGCAACACTGCACTGAAAACGACACCAAGCGCTGCAACCTTTGCGACCTGTGGTGCTCAAAACATGGTGCTCAACTTTGATTCTTCCTTCTTTTCCTTTATGTAAAACCTGCACTTTGTAATCTAAAAAGTGCCAGTTCTTTTCTTATTTTCCGAGTGCGAAAGTTCGACACGTGTTCAAGGCTCTCAACTTTCACTTTGTTTCACTATTTTGCTGCTAGTGGAAACAAAATCGGCCCTTTTTTGTTCATTTTTCTTGCGTGAATTGTGACCTCGCTTCTGTTTCTTTTTTTGACGAACGAAATCGCTGCGCATGTTTCGTGCAAATGTCGTCATTTTTGTTTCTGTGAATCTTCTGCTGACAATGCATGATTACAATGTGTCGTCAAGCACACTTTCATTTTCTCTATACAGAAAAAGATGGCATCAGCAGAACACTGTAGCGTATATACGCGCTACACTGTTCTGCTGATGCCTTTTTTATCACGTTTTCATTATTTCTGGGTGGGTGCTAGCCTTTTCAAGCCGATTGTCCGGCTCCTTCCCCTACCTCCCCCATCACAATGATGGACCATAAAGTTTGCATTATTATTATTATTTATTGGTTGATCATCGCCTGCTGATCCTGGCTCTTAAATCGAAGAAAACGATCCGGGCGCTTCCATCCTGATCCCGGCGCTTCAATCGCAGAACATCGTCGCATCTGGAAACCTTGGCTCCTCGGCTTGCCTATTTAAAGAGACAGCATTCTTGTGACGCTCTGCAGTCGGCGGCGATTCGAGCGGCCCAACACTGATGCTCTGTATTTTATCAGGTACTGGACTCTAATTTACCTTTACTTAACGGTTGTGTTGCCGCCGACAGCACTGTGCTTGTCTCGAACTATGTCAGATTTGGAAGACAGTGCCGACTACATTGCATGCCATGAAGTGCTACCGGACGATGGACGGTATCTGTTGTGTCGAATGTAAACTAGGCTACCAAAAAGGACAGGCATGTTCCGGTGTGAGTAGCAGTGACAAGCGAAAAAGGACGGATGGATTTGTAAATCGATCGAACTGAAAAAAAACGCCTTTTCTCAGTCAGAAGCGGCTCCTGCACGGGAAATAACTGAATCTGAACAGTACTGCTGCGTGAAAGCCGAGAGGTCAAAGCTAGCCTAGATCCACTGCCAGTTTTGCACCAGAAAGTTGACTCACACTTGCTGAATAAGGCAGAACTCACGAAGCTGTCTAAGACTGTCGGAGAACTGGAAGAATCAGTTGCGTTTATGTCAAACAAATATGACTCGGCACATCAGCAGTTGAAAGCTAGCACATAACTTGCTGCAGCACACGAAGCTGAAATTGCGCATTGAAGCAAAAGTCCAAGCACAGGAAGAGGAACTACAAGCTCTACGTTCAAGTTCAAAACGAAAATTAGCAATATAGCAGAAAATGTAATCTGGAGATTAAAGGACTGCAACAAGAAGAAAATGAGAACTTGAAGGAAAGGCTGGTTGACATTGTGAACAAACTTGAGCTGAACTTTTCGATCTCAGACATTGAAGCAGCCCATCGGATGCCCCAGCAATAAAGAAAACCAAACTGTGCTTACCCGTTTCTCGAAAGTATCAGTGAAAGAGGCGTGGTTTGAGGCGCGTAAGAAACTGCGACAGTTATGTGTGACTGATTCAGACCTGAGCCTTTTTTTCAACGAAAATCTAACCAAGATGAATTGGGACCTCTTCTGGCGCACGCGGATGGCAGCGAAAGAAAAAGTATTCAAGTAGTGCGGGATGAAAGGCGGAAAAATCTACGCCAAAAAAAGACTCAAATGCCTCTCTTATTCGAGTGAACCAGGAATCTGATATTAAAAGAATAGCTTAAGCAAATGGCAGCTACTTTCAGTGAGTTATCTGATTTCACCTCTTTCAAGAATTCGTTTGGGCGCACGTCACCACGCGAATTTACAGTTGTGAATATAAACATTAGGACTCTACGTAAATACGGGCAGGAATTAAAAGCACTAGCTGAATCTTTCCTTCATATTGTGGATGCTTTTGTGGTCACAGAAATCAACGTGTCAGAATATTTCCTACATATGTTCTTGTTAAATGGATACAGGCGCTGCAGCATAACACGGACTAACCGTAGAGGCGGCGGCATTGCTATATTTGTAAAACCGAAATATTGCACATCACTGGAAGACTTTACGTCCAAGCATGCGGAATTCCTCGCCGTAAACGTTCATTGTGTAAATTATTAACTGTTATTGTTAGCTGTGTACCAGCCCCCAAGTAATAGTGCTACGCGTTTTGTGTTGGAACTGGAAAAAGCATTGAAGAGCTGATCATCAGTGGATCAAGTTTGCCTGGCAGGAGATTTCAATATTAACATCATATGTCCAACAAACACCTTGGTTATTTATCCGTTTTGGCATCTTATGGTTTCACATCAACGGTGATGGCCCCGACAAAGAGGAAATTTTGAATGGCCGTTTTGTGACACCTTGCTTAGACCGTACTTCGGATCGAGCGCCTAATCATTTGCTCACTTCTTGTGTTATCACTCATAGATTATCTGACCAATATGCTGTCGCTTGCCGTGTATCCCTAAGTGTATCGGTGATTGACGGTAAGCCCCCATACCAAGTGTACGATAGCTTTTGTGAGCGTCTAGCACATTTCGAACGGTCCTGCACATTTTTCCCGAATGAAAAGTGCAGGAAAAGTTATCCGTGGATATTACGCAAGCCAAATCTCACAGAGATCAGCTTTGGAAACAAAGTAAACGCACCCCTAACGATAAAGACCGCCAATTAGAATAAAACTATGCAAGGAATAAAGTACTTGTTCTTCTCCGCGCTGCAAGACGTCGCTTTTTCTTACAAAAATTCAATCAACCGTCCAAAAGTGCTAGCAAATCTTGGTCGCTGCTAAACCATCTAAGAGGGAAATCCGAGACTGCAAAATCCGTGATAGATCATTTTCCCGGAAATCCTGTCGAAACAGCTGACTTGTTCAATCATTTCTTCAGTCAGGCTTCAACTGAAGCGTTATCTAAGGCTCGGCTGGATGTGACGCTTGGTGATTCTTTGACAGCATCTGCATTTTTACCGCGGCTTTCAAAATCTGACCTTGCCCGTATCATTTTCAGTTTTCGAACGAATAAACATTGAGGCGCTTTCAGATATTGTGCTTTTCATGTTAAACGGCTTCCTAGATACTGAAACAATGCCACAAAATCTAAGAACTACTTCAGTTAAACCACCCCATAAGGCAGGAAAAAAATCTATTATTGAAAACTAGCGGTCTATATCCATTTTGCCCGCATTATCTCAGGTATTAGAAAACATTTTTGCTTAAGGTTATGACTTCTTTATTTAAAAAATTTCAATTCTGTCTGACAGACAATTTGGTTTCGTGCAAGGCTGGGGTGCAACTTTAGCTGTGCTTTGTTTCTCGACGTATCCAAAGCCGTTCATTCAGTTTGGCGTGACATATATTTCGCAAGTTATATATTAATGGTTTTAGGGGCCCCTTCTATACTCTACTTCAAAACTATCTCACCGACAGGTCACAAATGGTTGTTATAGGTATCAAATACTATAGCAGCAATTATCTCTTGGTGCTGGTGTCTCTCAAGGGTCAATTTTATCGCCTCTTCTCTTTAACATATTTGTGAACGATTTCATTTATGTAATCCCAAAAGATTAAGTGTATCATTATGCGGACTATATCGCCTTCTAACAAAGCATGTTAAATACAAAAATGCTGTTGAACATCTGCAGCAATCGGTGCATGAAGCTATGGTCTGGCTTTCTAAAAGCAAACTTACCGTCAATCAAAGAAAGACAAAAATTATATGCTTCAAAAATCCCCTGAAGATTGGAACCACGGTCATTCCAATGGATCTTCATACCCAAGACGGCTTATCCTATAAGTGTACTCCTGTCGAAAATACAAGCTCAATTAAGTATCTCGGCATTCATTTCGATAGTGGCTTGTCGTGGCATAATGATGGGGCGCTTGTATGCTCTAAACTAAGATGCGTTGCATGTTTACTCTTTAACATTAAAAGTTTGGTGCGGTTTCTTGCTAAAAAATGATAGTACATTCCCTTGCATACAGCACCTTAAGGTATGGTATAACGGTTTTTGCTTTCTGCTCGCAACGTTGGCAGAACTGATTTGATAACCTCTTAAAAATACATTAAAAAGTGTAACGTATAATTGCGTGACTCCATCAAACAAAGAAATTTTTCATAGTCTCGGTTTCCCGTCCTTTCAATCTTTATTCATCTCTACAGTTGTGCTGCGCCATTTCTGGGCGGATGAATTTAAGCATCCGCACATCTCCCCGCGACCGCTGCGCAAAGAAATGCGCTTGATTCTACTTCCGGCCACCGAGCGTGACGGACGTGTTTTGATGGGCTCCGTCGGAGCGAGTTCAGCGGCCCAGTCGGGCCGCGGTAACAGGTTTTTTGCTGCTACTGCCGAAGAATATCAGGTTATTGTGCCCAATCTGCCATCCGGACGCATCGTCGCCAACATTGTTTTCATGCACGGTGATCCAAGAGCCCGGCCCTATAGTGGTGAAGACTACCGGGACAATTTGGCCAATCTTGGTGCGCTCCCCGACGTTTCGGCGTTGAGGGCGTATCAAATGAACCACGTGTGGGCTGTGACAATGACAACTGCTGATGCTGCCCAGCAGTTGCTTTTGGCCGTCGTCGTGAAGGTAAAGGATCGCCCGTGTTTGCTAGTTGATCCGAATAACCGAGAGGTTCGCTTAAAGCTACACTGGTTGCTGCATGGCGTTACCAACGAAGACGTTCGCGTGGCACTGTCGCCCTACGGGAAGGTGTTGGAAGTGACCCGGGAGAAGTGGCGGGCGCTCGGTGTCACTGAAAAAGGGTCGACGACTTGTACAGCTGGGCTAAAATTGCATGCCGACGTCAAAATAGACGATATTCCACACCAGCTCAAGATAGCCGGAGAGCTAACTCTTGTTGTGCGGGGCCGCGCTCCACTGTGTCTGCGCTGCAAGAGCACCGGGCACATACGTCGCGACTGCAAAGTGCCGTGCTGTAGTCGTTTCGGCCATGTCGATGCTGATTGCGCAAAGACGTACGCCAGCGTAGCCGAACCAGTGCAGGCAAACGACATATCGGACCACTTAATGGACGAGGAAGACGCAGAGGAAACAGCAAGAACGAGCCGTAAGCTGGTTACGCGAGGTGCATCGTCGAACACTAAAGGAGACGCACTCATTGACGGTGGAGATAAACCCGCAGACAAGCGTCGACATGAAGACGCAGAAGGCGGCAAGCACTACGGGCCACACCCCTCCCGGAGGAGGCGAAAAACATTCAACCGAGCCGGCACCGATGACCGTGATGGACAGCGACAGTATTAGTGCAGCTGCAAAGCGTCCTCACGACGCAGGCGAAAATGGGAAGGAGCTCAGTGCCGTTGCCGCGGATGAGCCGCCAGCCAAGACGACTGTCGGACGGCGTCCTTCCTTACGGCCGCTGCCGAACACTTCGTCGGCGCGCAAGACGGCGGAAACGCCGCTTATGCCGCCGTGAGGACCGCCCTGTGCTAACGCATTCAGGGTCAAATCATAGTTGTGAGGTAAGCGCCATGCCCCCGGTTTTTTTCCCGCCTTGCTATGATGACTATGGATAAGTAAATTCGCGTGGCAACTTTAAATGTCCGTGGGCTTGCATCAAGGAAGAAGCAATGTAAACTGACGGTTAAGCGACTTTGACATTGATATTCTAGCAGTGCAGGAGACGAAAGTCGAGGGCGATGTGGAAACCAGG
This sequence comes from Amblyomma americanum, assembly GCF_052857255.1. Classification (NCBI taxonomy): domain Eukaryota; kingdom Metazoa; phylum Arthropoda; class Arachnida; order Ixodida; family Ixodidae; genus Amblyomma; species Amblyomma americanum. The sequence goes on from NC_135500.1 coordinate 66,858,743, forward strand.
GGCATGTTGCAGCAATTCGTAGCGCGATACTGTGCTCTTGTGAGCCATTTCGCGGGACATTCTTCAGGCTGCGCATTGTTGGTCCGACAGAGTCAAGGAGCCAAAATAGAAGCCGTTACGTCATGCGCGTCAGGACGGTTTATTGTATGTGATTTCTTGTTATCGTCTAAGAATTGGCATGTAATCTGTTTGTACGCGCCGACTGTTGCTGGGGAAAGGTGCAGGTTTTTTTGAACACCTAAAATAGTATGCCCAGTGTAATAGGCTGGTCATCCTTATTGGTGATTTCAACTGCGTTCTTCCAGCCCGTGACAAAACTAGCGCCCGACCGTACAAGGATGCAAGCACCACTACCCTAAATGAAATAATAGGGAACAGTAGTTTGTCGGATGTGGCTGAATGCCGTGGTGGTGGAAGAAATACACAGTACTCCCATTTCCAGGCTTTGAGCCACGCTTGTTTGGACAGAGCATACGTAAGCCTTGATTTGATACCCTTTTGCAAGGAGTACCGAGTGAGCGCTATTTCATTTAGTGATCACTGCTTAGTCAGTTTTTAGTAGCTAGCACGAAAGAAAAGAAAAGAACCTTCGAGTGGCAGTTATGGATATTGAATTTAAAATTCCTGGATGATATTTTTATGGAGGACGTGACGACGCAAGTTGAAGCAGTGAATAATATGGGTTACACGACGTGCACAGAAAAATGGGAGAACTTCAAGCAGACAGTTACATCAAATCATTAAAGAGACTATGCAAGTAAAAATAATTGAGATAACGTAAAGGAGAAGAAAGATGGGCATTTCATCACTCGTCACCCCAACGCAGGAATTTTTAAGCTGACATCAATAACAACGAAGATATAGACGATTAAAAATTACGCTCCTCCTCTCCCCCCTCAACTCGTACACGCGGGGCACCAGGAAAAAATAAAGAAAACAGGTCTGGGACTGGGCCCCGCCTTTGAGTACGTCATCAGATGATGTTCGCTTTGCAACTTCCGGTTGTCGCTCCTAGCACCCCAGCAGCAGCGTCGGCGGCGTGGCGGCTTATCTCCTGTCTCTCTTCGCCTTCCTGGATTGCGGCGCACGTCGGGTTTCTTGCTTGTCGTCTGTTGTAGTTAGCAGTAATAAACCCGGACCTCGAGGCGCGACTGCTCGCTCTTACAGCCGCGATGGGCATCGAGCCCTATGCGAGCCCACGAAGAGCCGTGCGAGTGGCTCCGAAACTCCCGACAGAAGGAGGCGGCAGAGGAAAATTGAAACCATACGCGCGAAGGCAATGCCCTGGCCCGCGCTTGCCCGAGAGGGTCGCGCGGCGGCACTAGCAGACGATTTTCACGGCTACCGGAAGTGTTCCCGTAACGTCGTGGCTGCCGTGGCTCCAGCGAATGACAGCGTGTGGTGGCCTGGCGACGTCATTGGTATTGTGACGTCTTTCTTCCACGATTTTATTTCCAAAATTGGTCACTACGAGCACACCAATCGGCCCGCGAATTTTAAAAAACACGTTTTTTTAAAATTCATAATAAATTGCCAACTCCGTTCCGAAGACTTATAATTGGTGTGAATGCTCATTAGCATCATTTCTAAACATAGAAAACATTTACAAGCGACTTTGAATTCTTTGCATAGTCCCTTTAAAGCGGGCGAGTGCTATACGCATACAAAAGGGGGCAGAGAAAAAACGATGCGCAGAAACTTGGATCAGTGAAGAGTGCAGTAGACCAGGCATGTTCATGGAAGATATTCGCGCACTAAAGCATAAAATAGAACAGTTCGACATCGAAAGGTACCACGGTGATCTGGTGCAAGTGAGAGCTGAAAAGCTGGTAGCGGGGGAAGTTCCGTCAAAAAGAGCGTTGGGCTCAGAAAAGTGGCACGTGCGGCGCAATCAGATAGCGGAAATTGAAGTTGGTGGAAAAGTTAGTGACACAGCAGAAGATATTGAGCGCGCTTTCCAAGGTAGATGTATACTGGTAGCGAAGGCTCCATAGACGCCCATTGGTCCAAAAAATGGCGGCTCATGGGCACTCCAGCGCCCCCTGGATTTTGGGGGGCAAACTACGCAAACGTGACGTAGAATGACGTCACGCATACGTATGCTTTTGGCGCGAATTATAAAGCGGTCTTTCTGTAGAAACCGCGTTTTCGAGCCCGTATCTCTCGAAGGTTGCTGCCTTTCAGCGCGCCCCAACCTTTGCCAGTCAAATGTGCTCGAGTTCCTGCTAGTTATGGCCTTGTTAATGTGCAATTGGGAACGCAATGAAAGTGACTGGTAAAGGAGGGGCAGCATAGAAAGGCAGCAACACTTCCAGACACTGGCGAAGCATGCATGATTCGTAGTGCAAATACTGGTGCTAGTACTTTTGAGAGCTTTTGAGTACAGCAAGGTATGATGCACAAAACACTGGCTCAAGTGCACAGTTCGCAATAGAGTGTACGGCAAGTATGGTTTTCATAGTTTCATATTCATTGTTTATTGCAGCAACCAAACAAATACAGTCACAAAGCACACCCTTGGCACACAAACAAAAAATACATGTCACAGGCAGCACAAGCAGTATTGTTTAAGTTGGCTAATCATCTCAATAGTCACAGTGCAGAAGGAAAAAGCCCTGAAGTGCCACGAACGTTGTCAGGAAATTGAAAAGTATAGAAAGCAATGCTACGACAGCTTCAATTGAAGCAAACATAACATGACATAAGGAGGCGCATCAACACAGAGCATAGAGCACACTGGGATTATTCTTCACATTTAATTTCTTCAGCTGAAAGAATATAGCAGGTGCGTTTACATCTGCAAGGCAATGTTAAAGCCAGCTTTAGCACCCTCAAACGTGCTCAACGTAGGAGCAAATACCATACATTGAAAAAGACATGGAGCCAAGTACGCACGAACGGGTTACAGCTATAAAACACGAGCGAACAGCCCGGCGAAACCATATCGAAGCTATCGCGCATACCTAGAGCAGACGACACACCTGTGAAAGTCCAGCGGGAAACGGTGTAGCGTGACACCAATGGTACTATCCACGCTGTCGCAGTGTACCGCCTTGGTGTACCACGGAGCATCGTTTCTTCATATGCCGCAAGCTCATCTTGAAATGAAGCGCTAAGCGCCTCAAAAGAAGAGCGCGAAGCGTGCAAAGACGGAAAAAGGCTTCGCACTGGCCGCACGCCGAAGGAAACGACAAAACCGAGAAAACTGCCGCAGCGGTGCAGCGGGGTGCAAATCTTACCGAACGGTGACAAAGAAGCGACGTGCAAGGACGACGAAAACTTCGCAAAAGGAGCATTTTGAGACCGGCGAGCTAAACTTATACGCTTTACCGGGCGCACCATCGCAGACAGCTGGCGATAAGAAATCGCCACTGTGGCCGGGTTAGCCGGGTATCGAAACAAGGCCTGCAAAGACGCGCTGTAATGCACCGCACACTCATGAATAGGGGGCAGGTCAAGAGTGTTGAAAAAATACAAAATTTGCCAGGTTTTAATAAAATGACTTACCTCTTTCATAAAACAAGGTGCTAATATATTTTTTCTTTTCTATTGGCAGATTACATTCCAATTTTGTAGCTTTATCATTTCTTTATATGAGTGTTTTGCCCCCCCATCCTCTGGTTGTGCTGCAGTCGCGCTAAACCACTTTTCGGCCCAGCCTTCGCCACCACTATAAATCCGCCTTGCGCTTTCTTCGAGCACTACAGTGGGTTATTTGCCAACTGCTCAGTTGACAATGATCGTTTCAAGAAGGACTTCCTTTTGTTGATGCCCAGTCTAGACGTCAGTACGAAGGAAATACTGGAGGAAGATATCTCAGTAGAGGAAGTGAAAAGCGCTATTGAAAGCATGCAGCCGGGGAGGTCTCCAGGCCCGGATGGTCTAACCACAACTTTTTATAAACGTCTAAAAGGAATAATTTCACCAGTCTTAGCTGCTGTCTATAATTAGGCATTTGATCTCAATGTACTGCCGCCGTCCTTCACATCCTCCCACACTGTTCTTATACTGAAATCAGAAGACCCCGTTGTATTGCGCAGAGTAACTTCTTACCGTCCAATTTGCCTCACAAATGCAGACTATAAGATAATGATGAAAATTTTGACTAAGCGATTGCAGACAGTCACTATCGATCTGATGGGGCCGCATCAAACCTGTGGAATTAAAGGCCGATCTATCCTCTGAAATATACATGTAGCACGTAGTATCCTCGAATGCTGCGACGCAATGGGCACGCAAGTGGCAATGATCCAAGTTGATCTGGAGAAAGCGTTCGATAGCGTGCTTCATGAAATTCTTCTCTGCATTCAAGATCATGTGAATGTGGGTAGAATTATTCGAGACAGGGCTGCCATGGCGTACCAGGATTACTCGACAAGTGTAATTGTCAACAAGGTTGTGGGTTCACGCATTCCAGTCAAGCGGTCGGTGCGCCAGGGTTGCCCTCTTTCGCCACTGTTGTTTTGTTTGAATATAGAGTCATTTTGTTTGATCGTCATACAGAGCGATTGTATACGCGGTTTTAAACAGCATCAGTTTGAAGTCCTACTGTTGGCTTATGCGGATGATATAGCCATGCTTTGTAACGATTGCGAAAGTGTAACACAGGCTGTTAAATGAGTTAAAAGTTTTTGTGCGGCCAGTAGTAGCGCGGTAAACTGGAGTGAGTGCCTAGGATTCTGGAACGGGGATTGGCCAAAGGCCCCAGACACTTTTGCCAGCATCAGTTCTACTAGGACTCCTGTTAAATACTTTGGAGTTCCCCTTGAGTGTTGCAAAGACAGCGAAGCCTACTGGAGGAATGAAGTGGATAAAATGAGGGAGAGAGTGAATAAATATTAATAATAATTGGTTTTTTGGGGAAAGGAAATGGCGCAGTATCTGTCTCATATATCGTTGGACACCTGAACCGCGCCGTAAGGGACGGGAAAAGGGAGGGAGTGAAAGAGGAAAGGAAGAAGGAGGTGCCGTAGTGGAGGGCTCCGGAATAATTTCGACCACCTGGGGATCTTTAACGTGCACTGACATCGCACAGCACACGGGCGCCTTAGCGTTTTTCCTCCATAAAAACGCAGCCGCCGCGAATGTATGAAATTGGTCAATGTTCTCGAGAGCCACAATTTGCAACATATTTTTAGTGAGCAAACTTTATGTCCTCCAAGTCTTGCATTGCTCCAGGGTTCATATCCAAAAATTTCATCGGGTGTTTGCAGTGTTCGTGTGGACATCTTCATGGGAAAGATCAAGCAGCACCAATTTATTTCTACGAGTTCGAAATGGAGGACTCAGTTTGTCACAAATGTTTTTGAGACAGGTTGTCAATCGGTCTTTATATCTTCGGGACGTTAAGCACCCGTTCCTACACACTGTCTGTCATCTTCACCTGGGCAAGCACTTGCATAATATGGCTGTCTCTGCTGGCAGTATGCCCGGTGGAGTGTATGGTTTTCTACGCGAAGTTGTGGATTCATGTAGGTTTTTGACGGCGCGGTTTTCGCTCGGATACCTGAGTGAAGTAAATCGGAAAAAACTATAAGGACCTTTATAGTGTGGTTCTCCCCGTGCCTTTATATCGGTCCCTTTACAGGTAAGGTATAGGTAACAAGGCACTAAAGCGTGTTAACAGGCAATGTTAGTCCCGTCTGGTGTTAGGACTTTCTTTTTTAAATTACACACTGGAACTCTGACTGTCAAACTGTGGATGGTTGAAAAAGGATTTTTCTTTCCCTGGGGCACTCACTGCATAATATGCAGAAAGGTGGAGACAATTGAGCATGTGTTCCTTCAATGCTGGGATGCTGTGTTCCTTTAGGATGTGCTCCAGCGCACAATCAAAAATGAATTTCCTCTCGATGGATATGGAATTCGCTACTTGCCAGTTAAAAGTGATGACGGTACTCTATTTGATTTGATCATGCTATTTGCCCTACACAGGATTTGGAATGCAGAATGGCAGTAAGGCGTGCCGATCTTGATGCAAGACCGGCACGTCAGTATTTTAAAGAAAGCATAAAGAATTTTGTTCAGGAGAAAAAGACGCTGGAATCTATTCCAGAGTGGCTCTCACGTGTTGAATTATTGGTGATGAAGGAATTTAAGCATGAGCGTTTCCGCACAAGTTGGGCGGCCGTTTTTTTTTAACAAAGGTGTTGATTGTGTTTTAATGCTTATGTATGAATGTTTTTTTCATGTGGGCCAAAGTACCAGAAATAAAGAAAAAAGAAAGCAAAGAAATGCGGTTCGTTGTACCGCGCGTATCTACTAGATACGGACCAGCAAGACGCTGCGTGTATGTCCTGAAGATATTTAAAAAATTTTCAGACGACTGTTTTTCTGTGGACTCTCGGTCTAAATTGAAGAGTCTATTGCACATGTTGTAATACATATGTACGTAATTTTTCTTTTGTTTGTCGCAGTTTAGTTGTGATTGCTCTATGCTTTTGTTTCGATGCCTTGGAAACCTCATCTACGTTTATCGCTCTTACTTGTTTCCTTTCCTTGGTTGGTATTAAATTTGTGCATGTATATTGCAACCACATCGCTTAGCTGACGATGCCGGGTCACGTCACACAAGGCGCCATTGGCTTTGATGGGCCAGTTTTGATGTACTGATTTTCTTGGGTGCTTAATGATTATTATTATTATTATTATTATTATTATTATTATTATTATTATTATTATTATTATTATTAATATTATTATTATTATTATTATTATTATTATTATTATTATTATTATTATTATTATTATTATTATTATTATTATTATTATTAATATTATTATAATTAATATTATTATTATTATTATTATTATTATTATTATTGTTACTCACTCATTACTTCTTCAAAAGCTTCTGCTGCTTGAGATCGACGTTTCAAATGTAGCCCTCTTACGCAACTATCTTCTTGATCGGTCCTGCTTTGTCAGTGTAAATGGACAGACCTCATTTGTTTACACTCCAACCAGCGGAGTTCCTCAGGGCTCGGTATTAGGCCCGCTTCTGTTCTCTGTTTTTATCAATGACGTTTCCTCCGTGGTCAAAAACTCCTCGTTTCTCCTTTATGCGGACGATATAAAAATGTTCAAGGCAATACATACTCTTCATGATTGCTTGTCATTGCAATCGGACATATCCGCATTCTCTGATTGGTGCTTGAAGAATGGGCTCACTCTCAATTCATCTAAAACCAAGGTTGTCTCATTTACGCGTAAAACGCACAGTCTTCTCTACTCTTATTCTGTGAATGGTAGGCTGCTGCCGAGGGTTGATGAAATTAATGACCTCGGCGTACTTTTCGACCGCAGCCTCAGCTTCTCCTCTCATACAAAACGCATTGCTCTGCGGGCTATGCGTACACTTGGCTTCATCTGCAGGCTTTCGAGAGAGTTTCGAGCCCCACTTCCTATCTTAAAGCTCTACCTCTCCATATGCTTGCCGCTTTTGGAATATGCGTCTGTTGTTTGGAACGGCACTTGCCAGTCGAACTGTGAAAAAATCGACAGAGTTCAGCTTCCTTCTCTTAGCTGCCGTCGCGTGAGGGCAGATATAATTTTCTTGTACAAACTTCTTCATGGTCACATTCTATGCCCTCAGCTCCTAGCGTGTATCCTTTTTCGTGTACCGCGAAAGAGCATAAGGGAATTCAGACCATTCCAAGTTTCTGCACTCCTGCACTCCCTCTCCCCTCTGGACAGAATGCAAAAGTTGTTTAATTCTCTTTGTCCTCACCTTGATATATTCGAAAATTCTCTCCCTTCCTTTATATTGGATGTCCGTGACGTTCCACTTTGAGCACTCTTTTCTCTTACATAACTTCCCCTTTCATGCATTTTGTCTTTACTACACTTGTGCATTTGCACCAGTATTATGTTGTTGTTTTTTCTCCTTAATTGTTCATCACGTCTACTTGTTTTCATTAATATTATTTCTTTAATACTGTGTACTCACGCCTGATTGTCTGTAACGCGTTCACTAATTACATTTCTTCTTGTGTATGATTGTATTTCTAGCTTCTATTTCAGAGGTTTCATATTCGTTCATAGTAGTATTGGCTTTATTCTTGTTTGTATTTTGCTATATGCTGCACTCAGCGGTTATCGGTCGTTCTTGTGTTCATTCTCCTTGTTTATTGTTTCATTAGTTATTTACATGTCTGTTGCCTGTTCTAGCTGTTTTCATTTACCGCTGTTTTCTTGTTTTCGCTTTTTTTTGCTTCATGCTTGCTGTCACGCCCAGTTTATGTCTTTTTTTTTCTATCGCCTTGACTGCTGCATTACCTCCCCTGAGTGTCTTCCTTTGTGGTGAAATAAATTTACATTTCGTGCGTGTGAATGGTGTACCAGCACCAAGACCTTTGAGTTGTTCCTGGGCACCGAAAAATAAAGATTGATTGATTGATTGATTCATTGATTGATTAATAATAATAATAATATTATTATTATTATTTGCGCTTATGTTCCGGCTACTCTCAACAAACTGCCGGAAGAAATCTTTACGGCTAGTTCTAGAGGCAAACTGAAAGGATTATTGAATAATGAATGAAAAAGTTAGTTTTATGATTAGTGCAATCTGTTTCGGCTTGTTGGTTTGTTATTTTTTCTTTGTTCTATATACGCATGATTCATGCTCTTCAGTAACTATGTTTTTTTCGCACGGTCTTACAGGTCATCTTAAGGCTTAGACCGGCCTGTCTCGCCTGTACTGATATTGACGGTGACAAAATAAGATTATTACTGCTATTATTATTATTATCATTATTATTATTATTATTATTATCATCATCATCATCATCAAAAAAGGAAGTCAGCGGCGAATGCTTTGCCCAACGCCAACACGTTGTATTCCAACAGGCGGTGACCTTGATGCGGCCCCCGTGACGCCCCGGACCGTGCTACAACCTTCATCAGCGCCGACCGTTCTGCTGACTCTGGCAACAAGCAACTAACTCGTCTGAAATGCAGGGATCAACGACGGTGACCTTGATGCGGCCCTCGTGACGCCCAGGACCGTGCTACCACCTTCATCAACGCCGACCGTTCTGCTGACTGTGGCGACAAGCAACTAACTCGTCTGAAAAGCAGGGATCAACGGCGCTGACCTTGTTGCGGCCCCCGTGACGCCCCGGACCGTGCTACCACCTTCATCAGCGCAGACCGTTCTGCTGACTCTGGCGACAAGCAACTAACTCGTCTCAAAAGCAGGTATCAACGGTGGTGACCTTGATGCGGCCCCCGTGACGCCCAGGACCGTGCTACCACCTTCATCAGCGCCGACCGTTCTGCTGACTGTGGCGACAAGCAACTAACTCGTCTCAAAAGCAGGGATCAACGGTGGTGACCTTGATGCGGCCCCCGTGACGCCCAGGACCGTGCTACCACCTTCATCAGCGCAGACCGTTCTGCTGACTCTGGCGACAAGCAACTAACTCGTCTCAAAAGCAGGTATCAACGGTGGTGACCTTGATGCGGCCCCCGTGACGCCCAGGACCGTGCTACCACCTTCATCAGCGCAGACCATTCTGCTGACTCTGGCGACAAGCAACTAACTCGTCTCAAAAGCAGGGATCAACGGTGATGACCTTGATGCGGCCCCCGTGACGCCCAGGACCGTGCTACCACCTTCATCAGCGCCGACCGTTCTGCTGACTGTGGCGACAAGCAACTAACTCGTCTCAAAAGCAGGGATCAACGGTGGTGACCTTGATGCGGCCCCCGTGACGCCCAGGACCGTGCTACCACCTTCATCAGCGCAGACCATTCTGCTGACTCTGGCGACAAGCAACTAACTCGTCTCAAAAGCAGGGATCAACGGTGATCACCTTGATGCGGCCCCCGTGACGCCCAGGACCGTGCTACCACCTGCATCAGCGCAGACCGTTCTGCTGACTCTGGCGACAAGCAACTAACTCGTCTCAAAAGCAGGGATCAACGGTGATGACCTTGATGCGGCCCCCGTGACGCCCAGGACCGTGCTACCACCTTCATCAGCGCCGACCGTTCTGCTGACTGTGGCGACAAGCAACTAACTCGTCTCAAAAGCAGGGATCAACGGTGGTGACCTTGATGCGGCCCCCGTGACGCCCAGGACCGTGCTACCACCTTCATCAGCGCAGACCATTCTGCTGACTCTGGCGACAAGCAACTAACTCGTCTCAAAAGCAGGGATCAACGGTGATGACCTTGATGCGGCCCCCGTGACGCCCAGGACCGTGCTACCACCTTCATCAGCGCAGACCATTCTGCTGACTCTGGCGACAAGCAACTAACTCGTCTCAAAAGCAGGGATCAACGGTGGTGACCTTGATGCGGCCCCCGTGACGCCCAGGACCGTGCTACCACCTTCATCAGCGCAGACCGTTCTGCTGACTCTGGCGACAAGCAACTAACTCGTCTCAAAAGCAGGGATCAACGGTGATGACCTTGATGCGGCCCCCGTGACGCCCAGGACCGTGCTACCACCTGCATCAGCGCAGACCGTTCTGCTGACTCTGGCGACAAGCAACTAACTCGTCTCAAAAGCAGGGATCAACGGTGATGACCTTGATGCGGCCCCCGTGACGCCCAGGACCGTGCTACCACCTTCATCAGCGCCGACCGTTCTGCTGACTGTGGCGACAAGCAACTAACTCGTCTCAAAAGCAGGGATCAACGGTGGTGACCTTGATGCGGCCCCCGTGACGCCCAGGACCGTGCTACCACCTTCATCAGCGCAGACCATTCTGCTGACTCTGGCGACAAGCAACTAACTCGTCTCAAAAGCAGGGATCAACGGTGATGACCTTGATGCGGCCCCCGTGACGCCCAGGACCGTGCTACCACCTGCATCAGCGCAGACCGTTCTGCTGACTCTGGCGACAAGCAACTAACTCGTCTCAAAAGCAGGGATCAACGGTGATGACCTTGATGCGGCCCCCGTGACGCCCCGGACCGTGCTACCACCTTCATCAGCGCAGACCATTCTGCTGACTCTGGCGACAAGCAACTAACTCGTCTCAAAAGCAGGGATCAAAGGTGATGACCTTGATGCGGCCCCGGTGACGCCCAGGACCGTGCTACCACCTGCATCAGCGCAGACCGTTCTGCTGACTCTGGCGACAAGCAACTAACTCGTCTCAAAAGCAGGGATCAACGGTGATGACCTTGATGCGGCCCCGGTGACGCCCAGGACCGTGCTACCACCTGCATCAGCGCAGACCGTTCTGCTGACTCTGGCGACAAGCAACTAACTCGTCTCAAAAGCAGGGATCAACGGTGGTGACCTTGATGCGGCCCCGGTGACGCCCAGGACCGTGCTACCACCTGCATCAGCGCAGACCGTTCTGCTGACTCTGGCGACAAGCAACTAACTCGTCTCAAAAGCAGGGATCAACGGTGATGACCTTGATGCGGCCCCCGTGACGCCCAGGACCGTGCTACCACCTGCATCAGCGCAGACCGTTCTGCTGACTCTGGCGACAAGCAACTAACTCGTCTCAAAAGCAGGGATCAACGGTGATGACCTTGATGCGGCCCCGGTGACGCCCAGGACCGTGCTACCACCTGCATCAGCGCAGACCGTTCTGCTGACTCTGGCGACAAGCAACTAACTCGTCTCAAAAGCAGGGATCAACGGTGAGGACCTTGATGCGGCCCCGGTGACGCCCAGGACCGTGCTACCACCTGCATCAGCGCAGACCGTTCTGCTGACTCTGGCGACAAGCAACTAACTCGTCTCAAAAGCAGGGATCAACGGTGATGACCTTGATGCGGCCCCGGTGACGCCCAGGACCGTGCTACCACCTGCATCAGCGCAGACCGTTCTGCTCACTCTGGCGACAAGCAACTAACTCGTCTCAAAAGCAGGGATCAACGGTGATGACCTTGATGCGGCCCCCGTGACGCCCAGGACCGTGCTACCACCTGCATCAGCGCAGACCGTTCTGCTGACTCTGGCGACAAGCAACTAACTCGTCTCAAAAGCAGGGATCAACGGTGATTACCTTGATGCGGCCCCGGTGACGCCCAGGACCGTGCTACCACCTGCATCAGCGCAGACCGTTCTGCTGACTCTGGCGACAAGCAACTAACTCGTCTCAAAAGCAGGGATCAACGGTGATGACCTTGATGCGGCCCCCGTGACGCCCAGGACCGTGCTACCACCTGCATCAGCGCAGACCGTTCTGCTGACTCTGGCGACAAGCAACTAACTCGTCTCAAAAGCAGGGATCAACGGTGATGACCTTGATGCGGCCCCGGTGACGCCCAGGACCGTGCTACCACCTGCATCAGCGCAGACCGTTCTGCTGACTCTGGCGACAAGCAACTAACTCGTCTCAAAAGCAGGGATCAACGGTGGTGACCTTGATGCGGCCCCCGTGACGCCCAGGACCGTGCTACCACCTTCATCAGCGCAGACCATTCTGCTGACTCTGGCGACAAGCAACTAACTCGTCTCAAAAGCAGGGATCAACGGTGATGACCTTGATGCGGCCCCCGTGACGCCCAGGACCGTGCTACCACCTTCATCAGCGCAGACCATTCTGCTGACTCTGGCGACAAGCAACTAACTCGTCTCAAAAGCAGGGATCAACGGTGATGACCTTGATGCGGCCCCCGTGACGTCCCGGACCGTGCTACCACCTTCATCAGCGCAGACCATTCTGCTGACTCTGGCGACAAGCAACTAACTCGTCTCAAAAGCAGGGATCAACGGTGATGACCTTGATGCGGCCCCCGTGACGCCCAGGACCGTGCTACCACCTGCATCAGCGCAGACCGTTCTGCTGACTCTGGCGACAAGCAACTAACTCGTCTCAAAAGCAGGGATCAACGGTGGTGACCTTGATGCGGCCCCCGTGACGCCCAGGACCGTGCTACCACCCTCATCAGCGCAGACCGTTCTGCCGACTCTGGCGACAAGCAGCTAACTCGTCTGAAAACCAGGGATCAGCGGCAAGCTACTTAAGCCTGCGGACAGCGGAAAGCCCCTGCAGTCAGCGGCGAGTGCGTTGCCCAACGCTAACACGTTGTATTCCAACAGGCGGTGACCTTTATGCGGCCCCCGTGACGCCCCGGACCGTGCTACCACCTTCACCAGCGCAGACCGTTCTGCTGACTTTGGCGACAAGCAACTAACTCGTCTGAAAACTAGGGATCAACGGCAAGCTACTTAAGCCTGCGGACAGCGGAAAGCCCCTGCAGTCAGCGGCGAGTGCGTTGCCCAACGCTAAAGGCGCGCTCACATTAGCGGGAAAACGCGCAACGCCGGGCGTTTTCCGCGTGCCGCTTCCCGCCCAAGCCGGTTTTTCTCCCACGGACAGCCTGCTCTGCCGTCCCGCGGAGCGATGGGTTCGGTACCTATTTTTCCCGTGCCGGTGACCAGAACAGCCAATGGGCGCCGACCGTGAACCGTGACGTCGGTCCCAGTTCAGTGACCCCATCGGCGGAGGCGGAGGCTGCGCGCGTCCGGCCGGCCGGGCACTCGGCGGCTGCTTTGCCAGGGCGACGGGAGGGGAGCTAGCAGGGTGCGCTTTCCAGTCTTCTCTAGTGTCACGTGACTATCCCCTTCTCTTTCTGCTCGATCGGGTCGTCCCTCAGCGCCTCCTCTCTCCACATTCCAAGACAACCGCAGCGAGAAAACGCGCGCAGTGTGAGCGTCATTCTGAGGAGCTGCGAGGCAGCGTCGACGTTGACACTGTGCCGGCGCGGGAAGCTTCCCGCTAGTGTGAGCGCGCCTTAACACGTTGTATTCCAACAGGCGGTGACCTTGATGCGGCCCCCGTGACGCCCCGGACCGTGCTACCACCTTCACCAGCGCAGACCGTTCTGCTGACTTTGGCGACAAGCAACTAACTCGTCTGAAAACTAGAGATCAACGGCGGTGATCTTGATGCCGCCCGCGTGACGCCCCTGACAGCGCCCTCACCTTCATCAGCGAAGACCGTTCTGCCGACTCTGGCGGCAAGCCAGAGTTGTCTTGTTTGAATATGCCGCTGACCGCACACTGTGCTCGCCTTCCCTGTATGACAATGACATAGTGTATTACTTGCCACCAGGCACTGCCCAATGATGGCAAATTCATGACCTGTACAAGTTGTAAGTTTTCTTACCATTTGGGTCAAAATTGTTAAGGAATTGCCCCTAACACATTTACCACGATGGGCACAGCAAAAAGAGATGTGTCGGTATGCAAGAAATGCAGAGCGGCAAGAAAATGCACAGGCGATTCCAGCTCTCAGCTTGATGCTGCCGAGGACGATGAAAATACGGGAATGACATCGGCATTGATTTTGGAACTACAGGATATCAAAAAGAGCCTGCAATGCTTACCGTACCTTCACACGAAGGTTGATTCGCTGCTGCTTCTGAGAACAGAAGTGACCACATTAACCAAAACAGTTCAAGAATTGGAAAGTTCTGTGACTTTTTTATCACAACAGTAGGATTCTGTTCTCGAAGAAATTAAAGCAGCCAAGGAACAAACGGCTTCTCGATATGCAGAAGTATTGCAACTGTGCAGACGCAAGCCAAACAGCTAGAACGGATGCAGGCCGAACTAAATGACAGTGAACAGTACAGTCGTAACATGAACATGGAAATCCATGGACTCGAAGAGGAGGCGGTTGAAATTCTTAAGGAATTCCTGAGTGATATCGCTGCAAGGCTAGAAGTCCAAATTTTTTTCTGTCAGAGGTTGAAGCAATACATCGGCTACAAGGCAGGCGCGATGCTATTCCTAGTATTCTTGAGCGCTTCACTTCCATTGCTTCCAGAAGCTGTTCGAAGCCCGCAGGAAGCTTGAAAAGATTTGCGAGCCTGGAAAGCGACAAACGATATTTTTCAACGAGGACTTGACAAAGCTGAACCGAGATCTATTCTGGCATGCAAGGACCAAGGCAAAACTAAATGAGTACGTTTGCCTGGGTTAAACGAAGCAATATATATATATATATATATATATATATATATATATATATATATATATATATATATATATATATAAGTCTCAAAGCTGGTCCCTTCTTCGAATAACTAGGCCAGCAGACTTTGATTTAATCGTGTTGCTATGAACAGCATCTGCTGCCAGATCTCGAACTTTCGGTCTTTCAAGAACACATTTCGTCAGAGCTCAGAAAATGAATTTACTGTCGTAAACACCAATGTCAGAAGCCTTCGAAAACACTGGGAAGAATTTAAGCTAGTTGCCATATCACGAATCTGGTTTGTTGATGTATTCGTCTTGATGGAAATCATTGTTACAGACGCGTGCATGCATACGTTTGCAGCGCCGGGCTATCAGTGCCATTTTGTTAGAGACACGTTTGACGTTGCACTTTTTGACGTGAACTTCGCTCATGCAAAATGCTTAGCGCAGACATCTTGTGTTTCTCGGTGTTTAAGGTTGGTAGCTCTATATCGACCACCTTGCAAAAGTGTTACTCGTTTTTTTGCTGGAACTCGAGGAAATGTTGAACTTATGGAATTCAGTGGAAGAATTATGTTTTGTGGGAGACTTAAATATAAATACCTTGTGTCCTACGGTGGGCTCCGTATCCGACTACATGTCACTCCTGTCCTCACACGGTGTTTCAAAAACAATTACCGCTCCTACCCGTGAAGAAACACTTGCAGACCACTTAACAATACCTTGTCTAGGCCATATCGCTTTACGTGCTCCTAACTACTCATTTGCTTCTTGTGTTATTTTGCAACGTTTTTCGGACCATTATCCCGTCGCTTGTCGTTCGTCTCCATCGTTTCCTACGCCAGCTGCTCGCCGAACTACCACATCCAATAATTTAATCTACGTCACTGTAACTGACCAGAGGGCCTTAGATAGCTTAACAGTTTTAATTGAATGGCAATAACAATCTAATTCTCCAGAGAAGGTGTATAGTATCTGCTGCGACTAAATAAAAAGTCCGAAAATAATTCAAAGCACGTCGTAATAAACAAGCTCAAGAAGGATTACAACTGTTTGACTGCAGATATAATGCATGTCATTTTCTGTAGAGACACGCTCTGTAAACTGTGTAAGCATGCCTCAAAAAATAAACACCTAAGTCTCGAGTACAAAGCCGCACGAAATAGGGTAGTTGCCTTAATAAGATCCACGAAGCGCCAGTACATTTCCGAAAAATTTCACCCGTCATCAAAGAACCCAGCAAAAACGTGGCCACTGATAAATTATCTGTGGCAAGAACGCTGCAAACTTTTCCGCAATTTCGTTTTTTTTAGGCGATTTGATCGAGGTCGCAGATAAGTTCAATCATCTGTTTGCACTGCCTTCTGAGAATGCATCTTCTTGCCAGGCCGTCCAATACACGCTTAAGGATTCTATATCAGCATCCGATTTCCTACCTATATTTTCAGAAAATGACCTTCACCAAATAATTTTAGCTTTAAGAGCAATAAGCCTCCTGGCGTCGACGGTTTATCCGCAAATCTGACACAAAGTAACTTTGCAGCATTATCCAATATCCTGCTCTTCATGTTAAATGGTTTTCTTGATACCGCGCTTATCCTAAAGCTTAAAACTGCGATTGTTAAACCGTTTTAAAAAGGAGAGAAAAGGGATGACATGAAAAACCATCGGCCTATTTCAATCCTATCCATACTTTTTCATATTATTTAAAAATTTCTTTTGAAATCCATGTCGTCCTTTCTTGAAAAGTTTTCAATTTTGTCGACTCGACAGTTTGGTATTTTAGCCGGTCGTGGTACGGTAACCCTTCTGGAAGATTTCTTTGATGAACTGTTCTCAGCTTTTGACCAAAATTTGTTTAGCGTAGCTTTATTCTTGGACATATCAAAAGCTTTCGAGACAGTTCATCACGGGATTCTATTACAAAAATTACATTCCAGCGGTTTTAGGGGGCCATTTTTCGATGTTCTCAAAAGCTACCTTGCCGAACGATCACAACTAATTGTCTTACACGAAATCAAAAACGCTAGTCGTAAACTTCCTCTGAAGGCCGGAGTTCCTCAGGCTTCCATACTATCACCTCTACTTTTCAATATATTTAATAATGATTTATCTAGGGTTGTTTCAAAAGGTTTAATATTGCAATACGCTGACGACACTGTTCTGCTCTCAAAACATATTTCTTATACCGTGGCAATCTCGAACCTCCAATGTAATATATACAAAACAATGACTTGGTTCGCTGATAATCATGTAAAGGTTAACGCCTCAAAACCCAACTCGTTTGCTTCAGATCCTCTTTAAAATTAACCGCAATAGCCGCGCCAGTTTTTCTACGCAGTCACAACTGTCATTCCTGTCGATGCCTGCCAATTATCTACATGAACTCGGTAAAATACCTGGAAGTATTCATCGACAGTGATATGTCGTGGCACACTCAGCTATCACACGTTCACGATAAGCTCAGGAGCGCTGCATGGTTATTTTTCAACATCAAATCTATCGTACCGTTTCAAGTAAAAAAAAAAAACGATAGCACCTTCTTTGGTCTACAGCACTCTTCGATATGGGATTACCGTCTTTCCTTTTTGCCCCACACCATGGCTAAACCGCGTGGATTCTTTGTTAAGGAACATACTAGGAAATATAGCCTACAATAATCCGTCGCTCAAAGATCCAAACGTCTTCTCGGCGCTTGGCTTGCCATGCTTCTCGCCTTTGTGCAAACTGGTGCAACGGCGTTTTCGGTTTAGTGATTTTAAAACATGCTCCACAGCCCCCCGAAACCTTCGTAATAGTGTTCGCTTTGTAGTTCCGCGCTCCTCAACAAGATATGGTGAAGCTAGACGCTGTGTTAATGTGCCGAAAATTCTGAACGATTTGCCAAATGAGGCATCCTCGATTACGTCAAAAAAGGCATTGAAAAACATGATTTGTTCATTGTAACGCGGTTGCTTCAATACTTCAAATACGTATTGGTCAACATCTCTGAAATATGTACATCTTATCTTATTGGTATTGATCCTTGTCTCGTGATTTGCTGCTTGTTTGTGTTAAGCTTCTTAATTGTTAGTACTCCTGCATTTACCTCGTTATGCGTCGATACTGATATCAATATTGCACACTCGTCCGCTGATTTTGCCAAGCCAAGTCCTCCAAGCCATTGGTGGCTTTGACAGGCCCATTTTTGGTGCTCTGTGTTCTTTTGCGCAATAAATTTATTATTATTATTATTATTATTATTATTATTATTATTATTATTATTATTATTATTAATAATATTATTATTATTATTATTATTATTATTATTATTATTATTATTATTATTATTATTATTATTATTATTATTATTATTATTATTATTATTATTATTATTATTATTATTATTATTATTATTATTATTATTATTATTATTATTATTATTATTATTATTATTATAAAGGGAAAATAATATTTTCCCTTTGACTATTTTCAATTTAGTGTTCCAATATGCTGATGACAGAGCGTTACTTGAAAAGCATATATCCTACAAATTGGCAGATGATTAGTTGCAAAATGACATTTACAATGCAATGCGCTGGTTTTCTGACAATGGAATTGCTGTCAATGCCCAAAAAACCAAAAAACACGGCTTGTCTGTTTTCGTTCTCCACTAAAGACAACTGTTATTAACATTCCTATATACTTGCATATTTCAAACTGTGTTTCTTGTAAATGTTCACCTACTGAATATGTGCAATCTGTTAAGTATCTAGGAGTGTCTTTCGACAGTAGCTTAACCTGGCATTACCATTTATGTGATGTTTGTTGTAAATTGATGTCAGCGGCATGTTTGTTGTTTAATATCAAAAGTTTTGTGCCTTTATCTGTAAAAAAAAAAAAACCATTGTACATGCTTTGGCGTACAGCGTGTATAATGGTACTACCATCTCTGCTTTTTGCTCGGATCGTTGGGTATGTAGGATCGACAGTATATTAAAGAATATTCTTTAAAGAGTTGCGTAGAACTCACCCATTTTGTCAGCTGAAAATATCTTCCGTGAACTTGGGCCCCCAAACTACAAATCCTTATTCATTAATACTGTTGCTATTAGGCACTATTGGTACAGTGAATTTAATCAGGAAACTATCCCGACGAGACAACTTAGAAAACATAACCGTTACATTGTTCCTCGGTCAAACACGAGGTATGGTGCGGCCAGGCGTTGCGCTTATGTTCCGGCTACCCTCAACAAACTGCCAGATGAAATATTTAAGGCTAGCTCTGGAGGCAAACGCAGAGACTCACTGAAGAATGAATAATAATAATAATAATAATAATAATAATAATAATAATAATAATAATAATAATAATAATAATAATAATAATAATAATAATAATAATAATAATATAATAATAATAATAATAATAATAATAATAACTGGTTTTCGGGGAAAGGAAAGGAAATAGCGCAGTATGTCTCGTATATCGCTGGACACCTGAACCGCGCCGTAAGGGAATGGTTAAATGAGTTAGTGAAAGAAGAAAGAGGTGCCGTAGTGGAGTGCTCCGGAATAGTTTCGAGCACCTGGGGATCTTCAACGTGCACTGACATCGCACAGCACACGGGCGCCTTAGCGTTCTTCCTCCATAAAAACGCAGCTGCCGCGGTCGGGTTCGAACCTAGGAACTCCGGATCAGTAGCCGAGCGCCCTAACCACTGAGCCACAGCGGCGGGTGAATGTAAAAATGAAGGCAAAAATTAGTTTTAGGATTAGTGCAATCTGTTTCGCCTTATTAGACTTTGCGCCTTTATGATCTTTTCAGTTGTGTTTTGAATGAACTTACTAATTTCCAGTGTGCTCTTTTTCATGTTTATTGTTATTTTGCTTTCTTCGTGTATATAAGCATGAGTCATACTATTCTGTCACTATGTACTTTTTTTTAGGCACGGTCCTACAAGCCATCTTAGGGCTTAAACCGGCCTGTCTCTCCTGTACTTGGTACTGACGGTGACAAAATATTATTATTATTAATATTATTATTATTATTATTATTATTATTATTATTATTATTATTATTATTTTTATTATTATTATTATTATTATTATTATTATTATTATTATTATTATTATTATTATTATTATTATTATTATTATTATTATTATTATTATTATTATTATTATTATTATTATTATTATTATTATTATTATTAATTCCCGCCGCGGTTGCTCAGTGGTTATGGCGCTCGGCTGCTGACCCAAAATACGCGGGTTCAATCCCGGCCGCGGCAGTCGAATTTCGATGGAGAAGAAATTCTAGAGCCCCGTTTGCTGAGCGATGTCAGTGCACGTTAAAGAACCCCAGGCGGTGCATATTTCTGGTGTCCTTCACTACGGCGTCTCTCATTGTCTGAGTCGCTTTGGGACGTTAAACCCCCATAAACCAAACCATTATTATTTTTTTTTACCTCGTGAAACTAATTTCTTCTCGATGGTTTGGTCTACTTTGTCCCTGTTTCTTTTCTTGCACTCCATGAATGATGTGAAACGCAGTAATAATCTTATTTCTTAAGGTTGATCAACTATGAATTCGTGACAGGATCTTTCCTTTGCGCACCACTCACGCTTACGAGAACTACGTCACAAAAAATGAAAATAAATATTTTAATAATCCGAAAAATGATTATTATAACGCCCGCCAAGCATTCAGAAATACAATAAAGGTTGAAGCACATTTCTACCACAATTTTTTCTTGTGTGCAAGCTCTTCACAAAGTGTAGGAGAGAAAATAATCTCAAATTTTGCGCGCTTAAATTTGGGAAGCATCCCTAACACGCAGACAAACCTTCAATGAAATTCGTCAAAACAATTAAAAATTAGTATTGAAAGCAGCGTCGCCTCTTGAGCTGAGGCTGTCACCGCTTCACAGCTAGAACAAGTATAAACACAGAGACGCTCTAAAGCGCAACAAAGCGTTTTTTTTTTAGCCGATCAGGTTTATAATCATGCCGTCACGACAGACCATGTCATCTGCATTCAGAGACAGAAATCCTGAAATTGATGATTCGGCTCATGGCAGGTCGATGTCCATCAATGACCATTAATGGCAGCAGTCTGCTAGGCACGTTGTGTCAGCAGATTTGCTAGGACAGGGTGACGCAGAACAGGACCTACGTAAATCATTGAGAGAGCTTTTCGGATAATTTTTGCATTTTTTGGTCTAACAAGACCTTGACACGTATTCTAAGCCAGGAAAATGCGTAGATCCTACCTTTTTTGTTTATTCCTGTTGCACTCGGGAGAAGCCAAAGCGCTCCTGAGACTACAGATATTAAAGCAGTGCCAGGAAAGCAGCATCATCGCACGCTGTGTCCAGCTGCTGAGATAATTAGCGCCGTATTATAACGCCGACGTCTTGAAGCGACAAGTGACTGCCTATTTTCGCCATACAGGTGAACCCTGTAGGCCAGAAATGCACTAAAGAAAACTACATTTTGAAGTGACTCTGTTAGAATTCCCTCGTCCACACACGACACAGGGTTCGTTTTGCGCGGACGATTGGAAGAAGTGCTTTGGTCCCAGTTTGTCATTGGTGGTCAGGGCTTCCAGAAACGTTCCATCGACTGGTACAGCAAATTCAAGGTTTTCTGATTGCTGCTATTAAGCTTTATTGTTGTCGCCTCAAGCCGAAATCTCAGGAATATGCTTTATTTAGAGAGGCTTATCAATGCGGAAGCCTGAAGATGTTGTGGACAGAAAGAAATATGGCGGTGTTGTGTTGGGGTTTATGTCACATAAGCAGCTAAGTCTCCGATGCGCGAAACAGAAGGTTTAAACGTCCTTTTGTTGTGCCTAATGCACTACATTTTGTTCAGTATACAGTTTGTTTGGAACATTTACTGTCTTTAGAGATCTGGAAACTCAAAAAAATAAACAAGTGAATTTTCACCTAAAAACAGTGTTCGGTGTAAAGGAATGTGTTCATTGTAATATACAGTAAAACTCTTATTTCGAGTTTTGTGCATATGAATGAGACGTGGTTCAGTGTGCGTTCGTCTCTGCAATTTTTAGAGTTGTATTGCTTCGTTAAGATTTTATACGCTAGGTGTGCGTGTCCATTCTGAAAATCGCGTAGAATTACTTCGACGAAACGTTTCTGACGCCTGCAGGGCTTCCATTCTCCCAACGCCGACTTTATAAAAAGCATTTTGTTGTCTACTTCATTATTTCAAGCTGCTTGTCATTTATCCTTTCGTTTATTGAATATTAATTCTATGCAGCCTCTATTGGGCATATTTAATTTTTTGGTTCAAAACTTCTGGCTCGTGCAACACATTAGTCGGCACTCTCGTTACCATCCTGATGTGGCTTGGGACCCAGCATATTCTTTTCATGTGTCCTTGTGCTGCATTTTTTTGTATTGTGTATGATGTTCCCTATTAACGGTTCAACTTCCGTTTTGAAATGTGGTGTTGTCAATAGGCTGAGGGAATCAGTATGCATTATGCTGCTTTTGATGTTCTGATTTATTAGTCTGCCCCCAGCTACACACTGCTTACCATTCAATAATAAAAAATGATGCGAAATTCTCCAGTTTTATTATTTTTTCCTATCTGGCTTGTAGTCTCTGGACCTGGCTTAATTTTCTTTTAGTGCCATTAATCTTCTAATGTGTGTTCGTGTGCTGTTTGCTTTTTATGAAAGTGTGTTAGCGTGAAGTCGCATAGCAAGTGAAGCATGTACCATGGCCGGAGTGGATCGTCGCTTAGGCATTTTTTTCCGCTCATAAATATAGTCCCATCATTGCTAAGTTCAACAAATACAAAATAAAAGAATTAATCCTATCAGACCGCACTTATTTCAAGGAACACAAAATATCACTAAGCGAATATACTTCACTCGTCACTCGAAATGCGACATGGGAACTAACCGAATTTAGAATCAGCCACCCTGGATCACGAAAATTTCACCTTCGCTCTAGTCAACTATTAATACGCGGCACATACTTCATATGCAATCCATATAACGACACAATCCATATAATCGAGCTGGTATCCGAACACCCGCCCAAAGAACCAGACGCTTCGCCACAAGTTGCGTCGGAGGGACGCGAAAAGGGTAGTGGTCACTCATCGCCATCTGATGTTACTACTGTGTACACTAACATCAGAAGTGCCTTGAATAATAAAGCATCACTTTCCTCGGCAATCGACGCCTGTTCTGCGCATATCATCGCACTTACTGAAACTTGGCTGTCACCTAAATTCACGATTACGAAGTCGTTCGCAACGCACACCGCTTCGCAGTATAACGCAATGACCGAACTAATCAGCCAGGAGGCGGCGCTGTCCATGCTATTTCGGAAAGCATTCAGTCATCATGCGTCGACACTAATAGCGACTTGGAAACTGTCTGGGCATCAGCTACTCTCGACCAAGAGAAAATAATATTTGGCGTACGCTATCGCCCTCCTACTTCTCTACGCTCGTTTTTTAACGATCTTATTGACAAACTTAACATAATGAACACTAGATTTCCATCGGCTTCCTTCTGTTTACAGGGCAATTTTAACTTTCCCACTATTTCTTTTGATACGCAGCCACCCGCCCTATCTCCAATTTCATTCGGCGCCAGTGAGTTCTATTATTCATGCTCCCTTTTTTTCCCTTACCCAATTCGCCAATGCTTGTCAACACAGCCAACACTTTGTATTTTATCCTAACCTATCGAGCCGACTTTGCTTCTGCCATCACCCATTAACTAACATAAGTGATCACTCTGCTTATTTTCAACACTAGCAGTTTCTGTCCGCAACCTGCAAAAAAAAAAAGATTTTACTTGATTACATCATAGCAGACTTCGATGCAATTAACAGTGAATTATCAGTGTTCACTGAAAATTTATTAACAGATTTCGACTATCGCTAACGGGGATATGTCCCCTGCCAAAGTTCGCGAACTAGCTCAGAAATATATGCCAAGATTATACCCTCTTCTTACCGGCAAGCCCCGTGGTGCACCGTTCATATGAGACGACTAACAGAAAAAAGCGCCGATATTGTACAGCTACGCTATGACCATGTAACGCCCATTGGGACACATACAAGGCCGCCGCTGATAACCAAAATAAAACAAGCAAAAGAGAAGTTTGTAGCACTTTACCATCCATGCAATCTACCAACATTACAAAATTTTGGCACGTCATCAACCCACATACCGAATAATCTAATAACTGAGGCACCAGGGGACCCCATTCCGGCTTATTTATGAGCATTAGAACTTAACAAAGCCTTTATTCAGAAGTTCTAGCGCACACCAAACACCACACATCCCGTTCCAGAAGAGTATAATTAACCATCTATGCCTCAAATTTCAATCGATTCATCTGGCGTTACTAAAATATTGGTGCCATAAAATTTCATTCATCGCCCAGCTTTGGCTTCATTTATGCTAAAGTTTTAAAAACCACAATTACCTGCACCTCCTTAATACTAACAAATACTTTTCAGCAGACTCTCGATGGTTCTGCCAACACATGGAGAGTCGGGAAAAAGGTACCATTATTGAAATCAGGAAATAGAAGCTCCCCTACAAATTATGACCCTATCTCGCCCACTGGCACTTGCTGCAAGCTATTAGGACATGTAGTCTTCACTAACCTTGCTAACTTTCTCGAGTATAATTCGTTTTTTACACCCCGCACAGGATGGCTTTCGGAGGTCGGTATCTTGCGTAACCCAACTTGCCAGCTTGATTATTAAACTGCACCACATTTTACATCGCGCATCAGAAGCCGACTACATTTTGCTTGATTGCTCTAAAGCATTCGAGGAGGTATGTCACCATTTATTCCTTTCGAAGCTAAACCAACTGAATATCGACTACAACGTTCTGGAATAGATTTAAAACCTTCTTCTTAAGCAATCGCAGTTCGCTTCCGCTAAAAATTTTAACTCCCCCTACAGCGAAGTTTACTCGGGCGTGCCACAAGGGTGTTATTGCTTATTTAAATAAACTATCTCTCTTTCATTGTATCACCCAACATTATTTTGCTTGCTGACAACTTCATTGCTTTCAACAAAACAAAATCCCCCGACGACACTAACCTTCATTAACACCTATTTTTGGACTAGTTGGTGCACACTTGAATTAGAGAAAAACAGCGCCAAACCGTGCAAACCACAAGACAAGAACGAAGACGGGACACAAGCACTCACACTAGCCGTTTGCATGGTTTGGCGCTGTTTTTCGCTAATTCAAGATGCTAACCTTCTTCAATGTGCTCTCTCTAATATTCGCATTTGGTTTAATGAATGCCTTATGGAGCTTTATAGTAACAAGTGTAAATTATGCTAATATAAAGATGTGCCCACACTCCACCTAAATAGTGTTCCCCTAGAAGTGGTCACGTCATATAAATTCCTGGGTGTCCAGATTTCTGCTGACTTTAATCGGTCGCACCATATTGAGTACATTAACAAAGCCAACCGCATATTGGGCTGCGTGCGCCGTAACTACTGCAAAGCCCTACTCTCTTTGAAATCATTACGTTATAAAACAAAATACGTTCCAAACTGGAATACGCCGCCGTATGGAATCCCCATTATGAAAACTGATTACTTTGTTTGAGCTGCTACAAAATAACGATGCCCGTTTAATCTTGTCCAACTTTGACCGTACCGCGAGTGTAACAAGCATGAAAGCTAATCTTTCCCTCTTTTAGCGTCCAGCCGGCAGACAATTCTTCTGAGCTTTTTTCATAAACTGTGTCATCATCCAATGCTACGCGATGCCCTCATTTCGTCCGCCAGATACGTGTCAAGCCGCATTGATGATCGTCACAAAGTGTGCATTGAAACATGTAACACTATAACGGCATTTGTCTTTCTTGCCTCGTACATGACGTGAATGGAACCGCCTTCCCGCAGCCACCGTCGTTGTTAGTGATAACAAGCATTTGCGCACTGCAATGGCTAACATTCAAAGGAAAACATATGACACAAGTCTGTCTGGCTCAGAAATTTAATTTAGGAGAAAGATGACAGGCGCCAACCAAGTTAATTTTGCTGAAAAACACGATGTTTCGCGATCAGGTCGGTCTCTTCTTGAAGGTCTCACTATGGGCGAGGCGCAGCTTGGCTTTTTAAGCCCTCGTGTGGAAGAACTCCGGGTCAGTCAATAGCGCTGTCAAAGTCAATTCGGTGGTCGCATGCCTCGCAGTGTTCGGCCACAGCGCTGCGTTGACGGTTCATCTGCCGGACGTCCGCTTTGAGTACACTCATTCTTTCCGCGAAGTTCTTCGTTTCCCCTACGTACGAGGCAGGGCAGACCGAACAGGGGATTTTGTATACAACGCATTGGGCCCTTTCTTTAGGGTGACGGTAATTCGAACGGGGGGAGACGGCGTCTGATGGTGGTAGTCGGTGGTAGGACCATCACCCTAAAAAAAGCGCCCAAAGCGTTGCATAGAAAATCGGCTGCTTGGTCTGCCCGGCCTCGTACGTAGGAGAAACGAAGAAATTCGCGGAAAGATTGAGTTAACACAACGCGGACGTCCGACAAATGAACCGTCAACGCAGCGCTGTGGCCGATTACTGCGACGCAAGCGACTACCGAATTGACTTTGACGGTACAAGTGTATATGGAAACTGAAGCTAACCAGCGCAGGAGGGTTCTACTCGAGTCGTGGCAAATCCAACAGGCACGGGAGAATGTTAATCGCACCCTGGGGACATTTCGCTCTTTTTACGTCCATGGTTTGCGGTCATTGACCCGAAGGTCTTCCACACGAGGGCTTAAAAAGCCAAGCTGAGCCTCGCCCGTAGTCACACCATAAAGAAGGTACTGAGCCGCTCCGAAAACTTCGTTTTTTCTGCAAAATTAACTCGGTTGGCAACATCCATCTTGACTTGACCGTGAACACGCTGCCAGGTGAATGCCCTGCAGCTGAAGAACACCATAACAGCCGTCTTTCCACAGGGTGACCGACACAGCTGTGCTGCACCTGACATTCAATCGGAAAACCATTACATCAATGGCTGGAAACCTCATACGAATAGATGTGAGGGAGTAATAACGGTCGTGCTATGGCCGCGTAACATACGAAACGCCGTAACGCGCCCAGTGTATCTTTTTCACCCGAGGGTCCGAATCAGTTCTTCAGAGGTCAGTGCCAGGTCGGACTGGCTACCGAAGGCTACTTTCCAGACCTGGCCAGTGCCTCATTAGGCGAGAAAAGCACAGTCCGGTCTTCAAAAGTTACCACTCGGCCACAGTCCCGATGGCGATTACCGGCCACCCTGAACGCAGTCATCAAATAATTCAGTTTGACAGACTGCATCCAACTGCCCAATGGAAATAATGACTCACTCTTATGTTTGCCTGAACATCGCCGCCTTCTTGAGGGTGCCCACTTTTCTCCCATGTATTTTTTGTGACTCACGCTCACTTGAGCGACAAATAGATCTTGGCCACCAAATGAAAGTTCGAGTTTGGGTTTGCGACATACAAAGGTAGGAACCTCAACAGGGACGCCATTTGCAACAACATTGTGAAGCTAATAATAATGCAGCTATGCTGCGAAGCGCTGCAATGTATACGTAGTCTCACTCACGTGGTGGGAAAGATGACGGGTCTGTACATCCGGGTGGGACTTCTTCCGTAGTCGTACTGGTTGTCGATTTCGGCGGCTTGGTGTGCCTAGACCTAGTAGTAATTGTGCCTGCAGTTGTCGCAAGAGAGATGAAATAATTGAGACATGCCCTTATAATGGCCTGTTCGCCGGGTTTATTTGGCGCATCAGTGTCATTATCTTGACCGCTGTCATTTATTT
This sequence comes from Amblyomma americanum, assembly GCF_052857255.1. Lineage (NCBI taxonomy): Eukaryota > Metazoa > Arthropoda > Arachnida > Ixodida > Ixodidae > Amblyomma > Amblyomma americanum. Next base: position 66,886,459 of record NC_135500.1, read on the forward strand.
CGTCGTCTGCTCCACTGCTTCCTTCAAAAGGGCAACACCCCGGCCAAACGCAAGTCACACAGCCGTTCTTCTTTCAAGCGACACTTTGGTCCTTCCATTGCAACCTTGCGAATACCTGTTGTAAACATGTAGCGAATAATAACGGAGAATTGTGCCATATGCCTGACATCTTTACCGATTATTAGACTCCTGCACCTCCGGTTCGCAGAATATGTGATGTCTGCTGTATGGTAAGAATTGAGCTTTAGGCAAAATTACGCAAATTTTGACTTCTTTAAAATGGCAAGAAAGCTGTTCTCGAATGTAGGATATCCCACCTGTCGAACACTAAATAAGAGGATAATTGGTCTAGCCAAGATTCTGAATAATTAAAGTAAATAATAAACTTTCTCGTACCTGCATTTACCATTCGTGTTTATAACGGACACTTAGAGGTGGTTGTAGAGGTTGCCTTATTTTTAGACTCGATGTGTTCCCCAGAATAATAATAGAAAGCCTGTGTTCTCAAGTCCTTTGCTCGAAATTTTTTATCCGTTCGCATTATTTTGCACGCAACACAGTGACGATGGGTGAGAATTCACTACACCCTGGTGTGATGCCACCATTGTGCGATACGTTATAGTTATAAGATTTACCTGCCTCTCTGAGCTGGTGGCAGGTGAAATTCTATTCGCACCGGTTGTTTCACACCTGGAGGAGATTTAATACCCCGGTCACACGGCCATTTCAAAGGCCCTCGAACCGATAGTCTATCGACTGAAAGGCGACCGAGCGCTGTTACACGGGCAGTTTCAATGGCGATCGAGTCAATGGCCTATTGAGTCAACGGAGAAGCGTGCGCGGAACTCCATCGAGATTTCGAGGGTCTTCGGGCGCTGCTCAAGGTGGCTAGCGTTCCTTCCAGCGGCGCCAAGCGCACTTTCGTACACGATACATTCACGGCACAAAAGCATGAACAAACATTATTCGCCCAAACTTTAATGCAAGCAGTCTCTACAATAATTTTAAAATTGTATCAGACTGGTTTTAAGCGCATTAAGGGCATTAATTTTGCGTTGCGGTCTTTGCGTTGCTTGTGTACTTAGCGTTGACAACATGGCGGCGCCCTGCCCGCCCACTTCACAGCGATAACAGCTTCATCGCTAATCCCTCAAAGCAATATCGTGTTCTAAACTGTTGTATTCGCCTTCGATTTGGTCATTCTTACCCTCGCATAAATTTTCAAGACACAAAAGCTTTTGTTTTTCAGATATCTAGGCTATTTTCCAGGTGTTAAGCCTGACGAAGCAGCGCTCCGACGCAGTTAGACTGGCTTGGTTTTGACTCGTCTTGTATTAGAGTGCCGACAGCAGTGCCTGCATCTGTTCGTCGCGTACGTGCAATTAAAAAGGTTTTTAACGACATGCGCGTATGCGTGTATTTCAGCATTTAGTACATATTTTCAAATATTTTTGTTATTTTTCCAAAATCTAAAGTAGCCATTGTGGCGCCACACAAGCTTGGCGTAAGACGCGAGAACCATTTGAATGGCTATTGAGATTTGCCGTTTAGCAGCGACATAACTCCTTCGACTTCGATGGCGATTGAGAATTTCGAGGGCCCTCGATTCGATGGCCATTGAAACTGGCCGTGCAACAGGGGTATAAGCCTCCTCCTGGACTTATGGTTTGCTCTTAAGAACTGCAATAATATATTCGGCATTTTTCGTTCCTTGCGAAGAATTGCCAGAGACAAATGGAGTTTGAGTTTCTAACACTTCCTCTGGCTTACTTAATTTTAAATTGAAATTAAAGGAATTACAAGGACAAGAACTTAAAATTGCTGAGACATTGCGGAGTAAATCTTGTCTAACAAACTGTTTCGCGAGCGCAAGTTGCTGCCGATCAGGATTTTTACCAAGTGGAACAACCAGAGAACCGAGTATGGAGCTATGGAGGTATAAACAAGGAAGAGAACCATACGCGGTGGAAACGTTCGTATGGTTCGTGGCGTCGTCGTAGTGGTCCTTGTGGTGGTCTTCCTGGTCGTTGTGGTCGTTCTGGTGGTCGTCCTTGTCGCTGTGGTTGTTCGCCTTGTGGTCGTCGTTCTAGTCGTAGTTTTTGGCCTTGTGGCGGTCGTAGTCGTCGTGCTTGTGGTAGTTATGGTAGTTCGTCGCGTGGTCGTCCGGCTCGCCGTAGTCATGGGTGTCGTCGTGCTCGTCGTTCTTCTTGTCGCTGTCGGTCTGGTTGTAGTTCTCGTGGTAGTGGTGGGTGTCGTCTTGGTGGTTGTCGTTGGTCTGGTCGTAGTGCGTGTACTTCTGGTTGTAGTTTCTGTGGTGGTTCTGGCGGTTGTCGTCCTCCTGGTTGTCGTGCGTGTGCTGGTGGTCGGCATTCTTGTCGAACGTGTAGTTGTCTTTCGTTCTGTGGTCGTCTTTGGGGTAGTGGGTTTAAGTGATGTCGTTGAGGGTGTTAGAGGCGATTGGGGCTCCGGGTGGGCTGCACAGAAATGAAAATTTCGCTTGAATTAAGTCAACGCACTTGTCTTGAGGCAGCATGGTAAAAAGTGCTCGCTTTACACAGAGCAACGTCTAAATATCTAGTGCGTAGGGTATAACGTCGACGCCAATAGACACCACCGGTTATGCTTCTTTCTTACACCGAGAACTGTGTAGCTCTGTTTCATCCATATAGCTCTACGTTCTGCAGTCAGATCTATAGCGTCTGCCATCATCTCTTAATCACATAATGCCATATTTTCATTTCACTTAATTAATAAGTTTAATTTCCAATTAAAATAAATTTTCAGCAGCCATGGTGGCGCGCCAAAAATGACATGGATTGAATTAAGTTGATTTTAGCAAGTAAATTCAATTCAGTTGCCAGCTAGCCACCACCCGTTATACGTAACAAAGTGGAGAGAAGTGAATATTTCACTCCACATTTAGAGAAGAGAGGTGAGAAAGGGAAATACGAGGGGGTTGGAGGCGACAGGTGCCCTAATGACTTGAAGGTTATGGCGACAGCGCAGGAATGGGCATCCGGAAGTTGACTGCCACCACAGGAACCCAGCGGGTGCCTACCGTGGAAGGAGGAGGTTATGACAAGGGTGTAGGGAGCGTAATATGAGGGTGGTTCCACGGCAGAATTGAGGGCTATATAGCTAATCCAAACCTACAACAGCTTTCGGTGATTCGTGAGCAAAGCCGGCAGGTCCGGCTTTAAAAAAAAAGAAGGTAAACGTGCACTGCCTATTTAAGGAACACTGAGCAGTCAAAGCAGCAGCAGCGATGGCGTAGAGGTAGAACATCCGCCTCGCGTGCAAGAGGACCGGGGCTCAAATCCTGGTGCCGCGCAATTCTCCACCGGGATTTAAAAAAAATCCGCGTGTCGATGGAATTGCATAACCAGGCCTGGAGAGCGGCCTGATCTCGGTGACCAGAACCGACAACGCACTCTCTCGCCAGAGCAGGATTTGGCCACCCTGGTGTAGTACTTGGCCACAACCTTCTATGATCAAACCAATTAACCTTCGGCCCTCAGTCCTCAGCGGCTGCAGAGCAACTGACGGTGGCGGTCAGACCTGTGACGCAGCGGAGGGTGCTAAGAATCTCTGGCTCTGGACAGGCCGCCAATGGAATCTGAACCTGGCAACGTTTAACGCTAGAACTTTAGCTAGTGAGGCTAGCCTAGAAGTGCTGTTTGAGGAACTAGCGGGAATTAAATGGGATGTGATAGGGCTTAGCGAAGTTAGGAGGACAGGTGAGGCGCATACAGCACTAAAGGACGGACACATACTGTGCTATTGCGGGTTAGAGGATAGACGAGAACTAGGTGTGGGATTCCTCATTAATAAGGATATAGCTGGCAACGTAGAGGAGCTCTACAGTATTAACGAGAGGGTAGCAGCTATAGTAATTAGGCTGAATAGGAGGTACAAGCTGAAAGTGGTGCAGGCCTACGCACCCACATCCAGCCATGATGACCAGACCGTTGAAAGTTTCTATGAGGACGTAGAATCCGCAATCAATAAAGTAAAATCGCAGTACACTGTACTGATGGGCGACTTCAATGCGAAGGTGGGCAAAAAGCAGGCTGACGACCACGCGGTAGGTGACTATGGGATAGGCTCTAGAAATAGCAGGGGAGAGTTATTAGTCGAATTCGCGGAAAGAAATAATTTGCGGATCATGAATACCTTCTTCCGCAAACGAGAAAACAGGAAGTGGACCTGGAAGAGCCCCAACGGCGAGATTAAAAATGAAATCGACTTCATACTATGCGCTAAACCTGGCATCATTCAGGATGTGGCCGTCCTCGGAAAGGTGCGTTGTGGCGACCACAGAATGGTAAGGTCCAGAATTAGCTTAGACTTGAAGAGGGAACGGAAGAAGCTAGCGAAGAAGAAGACCATTAGCGAGTTAGCCGTAAGAGGGGAAGCACAGGAGTTTAGGATAGCGCTGCAAAACAGATATTCGGCTTTAACTGAGGAAGATGATCTTGATTTTCATTCAATGCACGATAATCTGACATCAATAATTACGGAGTGCGCAGTAGAAGTAGGCGGTAGGACAGTTCGAAAGGATACCGGGAAGCTATCTCAGGTGACGAAAGATCTGATAAAGAAGCGCCAAAACATGAGGGCATCTAACCCTACCGATAGAATAGAACTAACGGAGCTATCAAAGTTAATAAAAAAGCGCAAGGTAGCCGACATAAGGAAGTTTAATATGGAGAGAATCGAGCATGCTATAAAGAACGGAGGTAGCCTAAAAACAGTGAAGAGGAAACTAGGCATAGGTAAAAACCAGATGTATGCATTAAGAGACAAGCAGGGCAATGTCATTAGCAATATGGATAAGATAGTTAACGTAGCCGAAGAGCTCTACACAGACCTGTACAGTAGCCAATGCAATGAGAGCGTTAATGAGAAAGACAGCAGTGCACAGCAGTGCGTCATCCCGCCAGCAACGAAAGATGAAGTAAAGAAAGCCTTAGAAGCAATGAAAAGGGGAAAAGCAGCTGGGGAGGATCAGGTAACAGCAGATCTGTTGAAGGATGGAGGGGACATCGTGCTAGAAAAACTAGCCACCCTGTATACGCAATGCCTTATGACCTCGACTGTACCTGAAGCTTGGAAGAATGCAAACATTATCTTAATTCATAAGAAGGGAGAAGCCAGGGACCTGAAAAATTACAGGCCGATCAGCATACTATCTGTTGCCTGCAAAGTATTTACTAAGGTAATCGCTAATAGAGTCAGGACAACGTTAGACTTTAATCAACCAAATGATCAGGCAGGATTCGTAAATGATATTCCACAATAGATCATATTCACACTATCAATCAGGTGATAAAGAAATGCGCAGAATATAACCAACCTCTATATATAGCTTTCATTGATTACGAGAAAGCATTCGACTCAGTGGAAACCTCAGCAGTCATACAGGCATTGCGTAATCGGGGGGGTAGAAGAGCCTTATGTCCAAATACTGGAAGATATATATAGCAACTGCACAGCTACTATAGTCCTCAATAAAGTCAGCAATAAAATTCCAATAAGGAAGGGCGTCAGACAAGGAGACACGATCTCGCCAATGCTGTTCACCGCATGTTTACAGGAGGTATTTCTAGGCCTGAATTGGGAACAGTTGGGAATAAGAATAAATGGAGAATACCTAAATAATCTGCGATTTGCTGATGACATTGCCTTGCTGAGTCACTCAGGAGGTGAACTGCAAATCATGATCAATGAGTTAGACAGGCAGAGCAGATCGATGGGTCTAAAAATTAACATCCAGAAAACCAAGGTAATGTTCAACAGCCTAGCAAGGGAACAACAGTTCACAATTGGCAGCGAGAGCCTAGAAACTGTGACGGAATACGTCTACTTAGGGCAGGTAGTGACAGCTGATACTGATCATGAGAGGGAGATAACTAGAAGGATAAGAATGGGGTGGAGCGCATATGGCAAATTCTCGCAGATCATGAGTGGCAGTTTACCAATTTCCCTCAAGAGGAAAGTGTACAACAGCATAATCTTACCGATATTCACCTACGGGGCAGAAACCTGGAGGCTAATGAAAAGAGTTCAGCTTAAGTTAAGGGCAACGCAGCGAGCCGTGGAAAGAAAAATGATAGGTGTAACGTTAAGAGATCGGAAGCGGGCAGAGTGGGTGAGGGAACAAACACGGGTTAATGACATCCTAGTCGAAATCAAGAGAAAGAAATGGGCTTGGGCAGGGCATGTAATGCGAAGGCAAGATAACCGCTGGCCCTTAAGGGTAACGGAGTGGATTCCAAGAGAAAGTAAGCGGAGCAGGGGGCGGCAGAAGGTTAGGTGGGCGGAAGAGATTAAGAAGTTTGCAGGCAAAAGGTGGATGCTGCTGGCAAAGGATAGGTTTAATTGGAGAGACATGGGAGGGGCCTTTGCCCTGCAGTGGGTGTAGTAAGGCTGATGATGATGATGATGATAATTATGATGATGATGAGCAGTCAAATATGCTGGGCACGGAGTTTATGTGGGAGGAGTTTCATTTCGCATGCCGCTTCAAAAATTGTCCTAACGTGAATCTTCTCGCGCAGAAAAGCTGGCCCTTTGACTCGTCATGAGCCAAGTGTCTATACACGCGATTTTTTTTAATTGCACTGAATTAAAGAGAAAAAAGCAATGTCTGCCATCACCATGGAGCCGCGGAAGTTATATTAGCAGTTCTGGCGGCTGTAGGAAAAACAATACACTTCTTAACTTGTCATTCAAGTAATTGTGCTATTTTACTTTCTTTGTACTTATACACTTGGCGGGCGTAATGATATGACACAATTAAAGAACTCTCTTTACCTAATCAACGTCTGACAAAAAACTAAGGAAAAATATTTTCTCTAGACGCTGCAGACTGACGATGGCAGCGCTTCCACGCAGGTCGACACCGCAGCAAACGGGAAAAGAGATTGTCAAAGTCCAGCTCTTCTTTGCATTTGTTCTTCGTGAAGTTATTGTCATGCGCGGAGCGGAATCATCGCTAGGAGTTTTCGAAACTTGCCTCGTTTTTATTCGTGGGCAGTTCGGCGCCTCCACACTGTAGCTGACCCAAATGTGCACTGTCACTGCGTCGACTTACCACCGCGGCCTGCAGCCACTCCCGCTGCGCTTAGCAACCCACGCCCGGCCCTGGATATCAGCCGTCTGAGCTGTTGTCACCGCTTATTGGGATTCCGACTAGCACCGAAGCAACTTGCGAGTTCGGTAACGTCGTCTTTCAAGCGGCCTCTACTTTAGGCTGTCTACAAGCTGAGAGCGAATTTCAGTGGTTTATTTGGGTACAGCTTGCGACGGATAACTTTCTCCTTCCCGGTAGAGAGCTGCTCCGGAACACCGAATGGAATCCGCCTTTAGTGTTGCAAGACGAACAGACGCGGTAAGTGCCTTCCACAAAAAGCAAAGGCATTTAAGATTTGTCACATATAATAGGGAGTCTAAAATAAAATTATGAAGAAAAGAGGTGTGAAGAAGACGAAGAGGTTGGCGATAAGGATGGCGTGGATTAACCGAAGACTAAAGAAGATGAAGAAGAAGCATACACTGAGGTGGAGAGACATGATTGAAGCAGTGAAGAAGGGGAAGACGACGACACGGCTTACGTGGACTAACGCCACTACATACTATTTACCACTCCTTTTCCCGTCAAAACTATCCTGTATCCAGCAATTCACCGCTTGTGTCTTGGCCACTCCCCCGTAGTGGGTATGTGCTAGCAACGTCTGAGGCCTTCCTTCCTTCCTTCCTAACGCCAATGCTATAAAATGGCGAGGGTGAGCGAGGCACGGGGGGGGGGGGGGGGGGGAGGGAACAGAGAAGCGGAGGCTCCAGCGAGTCAGGGACGCTTCGGCTGGAAGGGAGCGACGCCGGCTACTGCTCCGATCAGCTCGCAATCTACGGCTTCGCATCGTGGACTTCCTGCCATGTCTGAGCCCGTTCCGGGGAGTTAACGGAGGAAGCTACCACCTGCTACGGCGAGGGGTGTCTCCAGCGCTGTTGCCACCCATCCGGGTGGTGCCCCCAACGACAACAACACCGGCATCACCTCCACGGGCGCTTGGACAGGGAGCTTGTACGACGCAGCCAGCGACGCCACCAGCGACGCCAGCCCAAGCACGTCGAACGCCGCCTCGACGCCGGCTACTGGACCCATACAACGCCGCAGCCGCACCAAACCAACTGTGAGCACGAACGCCAACCGCTAACAGTAGAACGCTAGTAGTGGACGCTGGTAGCAGTGCGCCCGGATCGTGTGTATTTATAGTCTGTGTTTTGTGTTAGTTTTGTGTGCTAGTGTGTGTGTGTCATGTAGGGTGTAATAAATGCGGATCTGTGTGGGTTCTAGTCCATTCTTCCGGTCCGAGTGTTCTCCGGAGAGATCCGTGACAAGATTACGACCTGAACTCTACCGTGCCCAACACCCAAGCCATCGGTACCTGCAGGGCTCTCCAAGATGAAATGAAACAACCAGTTTGAAGAAAAAGACGACTGATTTGCTGTTTGTCACAAACAGAGATTAATCATTACCTTATTGCTCGTACTGTCTTCTCTTATATTTTAGCGAACCGTGTACATGTTGTCAGCCACTTCATTCGACTATTTCAGTGAAATTGCGATGTTGGATGAAGGTGCGTCTAATAGACGAAGAGGTTCATAATTTGGGCCATATCCCAGGCTATCCGAAAACCCCGTGCCTAAGGGGAGCGCAAAGCGACGCCACTCTGCGTCACTCCGTGCCGCATGTATCACGTGACATGGAACAGTAAAGCGGCGAGAAGCGGGGAGCACCGCAGGGCGAGACAGAGAATATCACGTGAAACATGCGACATGGAGTGTCTCATTTCATGGACGTAGCTTTGTGTTTTCCGCAGGAGTGCGGTTTTCGAATGGCGCGAAAAATGGCCCAAAATTGTTGAGCCACAGCGGCGAGTGTAATGGCGTTTTCGAAACTGTAAAAACTAAAATGGCTACTGCTAACTGTCGGCTACAAATCTCGAATTCCAATCAGGCGTCTATCTGTAAAACTTAGTATTTGCAACCGTGTATAGACTCGCTTGAATCGTATTTACTGCCAACGTTTGGTGTTGAACGCTTGTGCAGTGTTTCGGTAACTTTTCTCATGTGAGCGAGGACTTCGAAGCTTGATGGCAAAATTTTGCTTTCCTCGCGGTGGCTCAGCCCACTTCTGACAACCTGGTTTTTCTTGTAAGAAATACTTTTCAGGGAAAAAGAGAGTACCAAGTAGGACCGGCTGCACCTCGCAGCCACATTCTATTATGCAGGGCGGCTTTGCACTCGTTGCCGTGCGCAGTCGTCTCCTATATGACCATGCTGGATACACATTTTCCTCATCTTTCTCTCGGCAGTTTAAAATATGCTATTTCTGGCTCAATCCCGCAAATAGTGCAACTTTTCAGCTTGAAATATTGCTACGAATACAAATGCGCGAGGGGGGAGGGGGGGGGGGGTGGCAAAGAAACAGTAGTTTTCGACGCCGCTATAGCATAGGCGCTGCCGCCTCGGATGGAACTTGAGTCCTTCAGTGATAACACTACACATTACCAGTCAGGATAATTCTCAGACATTAATTCCGGAATTAAAATGGTAAGCATCTCTTAACCTGCCACTTCATAGCGCCGTTGGTGCAGCCAGTCCAACTCTTCCTTTTTCCGTGAAAGGCACTATGACACATTTATTCTGCACATATGGCGGGGCTATTTGCATCAACTACTCGCCTAATAGTGTCAGAAATTGGCAAAAGCGTTTTTTTATATCAGCAGCTTGTGCCATAGCCCTGCAGTGCATCAGAAGCTTCATGATCGGTAAAGACCCATTGAACGACTCTTCATACTTGTGCGCAATGGCACAAGTGCAAAATATCTAGCCAGTTCATGACCGTTGCTAGAAATAGGTCCTGGCGCCCACATATAACTACACTCCCTCACTGTTCAGTGCCCGCATATGCTGCCGATATTTCTGTGCCAGTTGCTTCAGACAAGCTCGCCACTAATTTTTAAAAAATGGGGTCCGTAGGCTATGCATCCAGCTTCTGCGTAATAGTTATACTATAGTGTGGTCGGACATCAGAAAATAGGTGAATAAGGTTAACTAATAGTGTACTAATTTCTGATAATTAACTTTTTACCTATTAGAGCTAGGCGCCTGGTTGCAATTAAACATCAACAGCCAGCCGTTAGTAATAGACATGTCAGTTTTTATAATTACGAAAACGCGATTAACCTTTGCACTGTGGCTTAAACAATTTCGGCCCTCTTGGGGCAAAAGACGGGCGTTTTCGGAAAGCCTGCGTTCAAAGCAAACCCCCTCCCTCCCCCCCATCGATCATCACATGATAGCACAAATGGCGTAATCTGTCCCACCTATGCTGCTGTGCTCGCCACTGCTAGCTGCTCCAGTCGAGGCAAGGGAGAGTATGCCACTTACTGCATGCACTACTGAGTGACATAGGCTGTGCGGAGTGGCCAGAAGCCAACGCCAATATATAGAAAGAGTACGCTAAACGTAGACAACTAACCATAATATGTATTATTTCTTCCGTGCGTCATTGGTGAGAATGTTAGCCTTAAGGCTGGGAAAAGGCACAAGTGAGCTTCAGTAGAGAACAAAATGCTTAGGCATCCTAACCACCTGCCGCTCATTGCCGTTGTTAGCGTTCATTAGAGCACGATGTATAAGCATTGTCAAGTGTCTGTGCGGTTGTTTTTCATGGGTAAACAGCTGAGAAAGAGCAGCAATAAAAAACCTTCAAAGAATGCTGAATACCGAATTCTGCCAGACTTTGAGCTTGTCTTAGTCCTGTTGATTTTAGACGCAAGAAAAGAAGTCTGCAACGTGAGTCGGCAAATAAATTTCATTCTGTATGCTACCTTGATACGTAGCATAAGCCGACATATGCATTATGAGAGCTTTGCAAAAGCCAGCCGCACAAGGATCACTCAGCCGAGTTGTAGAGAAAGGCCGGATATGACGTACTAACGCGATCAAAATTTTTCGGGGCGTATGTTGTCGGGGAAAATAATTTATCTGTGCCTCGCGACTTAGAGGCATGTAATATTTGCCTGCAGGTATAGCATGCAGGTTCCCTCGTACCTACACATTTTCCAGGTGACTGGATTACGTGACTGATAAGAAATATTTTTTTTTGTTCTACACTCTCGCGTCCTGTAAACCTTTGGTCAGGACAGCACACTATACATGCCCCTCCTCTTTTTTCGAGTAAGCAATCGCATTTTGAACACCTTAAACCTTCTTTACAACACTATGGCTGAAGAAGAAAAAGGGAGCCCCAACGCAAGGTGCGAAAAGGCGGCACGCTCACTTGTGATTTGCAAGATGTAGGTAGCGAAGATTAGGGCCACCACTCCAATCACAAGCACAGTCATCGCTGCACACCAGAGCCAGCACGGCGCTGACACGCTGCGAGAATGAGAGGCATGTTTCCCTGTAATTTTATTTAAAAGCTTACCCTAAAATGTGATGAAGCTATCAACAAAGAAGTACATAGAGCATCATAAGGCAAGCAAGGCTACATGCCCAATATTTTTCACTTCATATCTATTGGAGTTAACGCAAATAACTAGTAGTGGAATAAAAACTACTGGTGCGGAGAACACTATTTCGTAGTAATTACAATGACGCCTTCCCTGTCGAACATGAAGAAACATTATTCGTCTATGAGAAAGCTCACTGACGTCGGCTGCCAGCCTGCGCACACCATTGCTGCCAGTTTGAATGACCAAACGTGTGAAAAATGTCAGAAGGCAATAGCGTACTCCGTTTACATTTGTGTGCACCTGCACCTATATGTACTTACTAGAATATGAAATGAGTTGACACATTAGAAGCAGAGAAAGCAGGACCAGATATTCACTGCACACTTTATTACAAAGGAGCACGTCAGCGGCTTCGGGTGACAGTCGATAAATACTACACGAAAATGCATACGCACAATTATCGGGTGTGGGGTCGAATATTACGGTGTTCTAAAAGCGAGCAATCAAGGATTGAACGATGTGCCCCATCATGAGCATACTCTATCGAAGAAGAAAGGAAGCAAGAACTTTTCTTTTACTACCCACGGGCAAAATAACGATGAATCGAGAGAAAAACGCCAGAGACATCAAGTAGGCAAACAATGAACTTTATCAAGGAAACGACGTGACAAAGAATAACGGCCTTTATTGCAATAATTTATCCGGAGCCTGGTAAAAAATTTACGTAATTAAACGCCCAAAATACGCAAGGTGTGTTCACCAACTACGCATTCCTTGGTCACGTTTTTCTTCCTAACGTGATAGAATTACAAAGTATTGCATTCGGATGAATATCTGAAACATATTATTTCTTATGAGAACACCCCTTTTCAATGTAGGCTGTACAGGCTGCGAAGCGCTTTTTCCCGCACGTACAATCGCCGACTTTTGCAGTCGCGGAAAACTGCCTTATGGTTTATAGGGGCTAAATGTCCCAAAACAACTCAGGCTACGAAGGACGGCACAGTGAAGGGCTCCGGAAATTTCGACCACCTGGGGTTCTTACATGTGCACTGACATCGCACAGCACACGGGCCTCTAGAATTTCGCCTCCATTGAAATTCGACCGCCACGGCTGGCATCGAACCCGCGTTTTTCGGGTCAGTAGCCGAGCGCCACCACTCAGCCACCGCGGTGGCAACACGCAAAAACGAAAGCTCACCCTATCACGGATATAAAAACTGGAAGCTGTTGGCGTTCATTGTGTTCATTGGCGTTCGCGTTGACAACGGTCTACGCCGATGATTACGACGAAAGGAAGAGCCCATAACTGGCTCCCTGGATCAGTGGACACCTCAAACGCACTTTCAGGTACGTGGCGGAGGTGAGATGTGGGCTGGTATTAGCACTGACAACGTTGTGGCAGACGCAGTACTGCAGCAATAGGCCGCAGCGTTCAATGGGTGACCAAACTCTCGCGATCAACCGTTAACTGCCATCTGCCTGGGTGGCAGGGTAGGCGCGCTGCCTATCCAGTGTGTGGAATGCAATCAAAGCAAGTTTTTGCAGTTGGAGACACCAACGCCGCGTAAAGGAAGACGAGAGTGAGGTGTCCACTGACCCAGAGCCAGTTGTGCACCTTCCCCACGGTGAAAGACAGAGCCTACTCTTACACCGTGGCCTTCCTTTAAGGAAAATGAACAGCCTCAACAACGTTGTCAAAGCCAATGAACCAAATGAACGCCGGCGGCTCACTTGTTTTGTTTGGTCTTTGAGGAAAGGAAATGGTGCAGTAGCTGTCTCGCATATCTCGGTGGACACCTGAACAACGCCATTAGGAAAGGGATAAATGTGGGAAGAGAAGAAGAAAGAGTAACTTTTTTAAGGAAAGGCGCGGCGTAGCGCAGCTTCAGAACACCTGTGGCTCGATGCAGGTAGTAGCGCACGCTCAGTGGTGACAGCGAAGCTTGCCCGAAATGCGCCACTTAACGCTAAGGCACCAGAGTGCTGTGGGGTGTCAGTGCATGTGAAAGATCCCCAGGTGGTTGAAATTATTCCGGTGCCCTCCACTACGGCACCTCTTCCTTTCTTCTCTTACTCTTCCGTTATTATTTCCCTTACGGCGTGGTTCAGGTGTTAGCCGATATGTGAGACAGATAATGCGCTATTTACTTTTTCAAAAAAATTGCTAATGGTTTAGCTCTGGTTAACACTGGTCGAAAGTGAAAAGCTGCACCTCTGCCTACGTTTGTGGGCGAGCGACTGGCTGTTTCCATACATGCGGTTCGGATGTCCAACGAGATAAGTGAGAGCCGTATTTTCCTCTCCTCAAAACCATTTTTCCTTTCTTTTTCTTTGCCTTACGGGCGCGATTCGGGTGTCGGTCAGTGTGGCAGGCGTTGCATCAATCAGACCTAGCGTTCCACCGAACGCATCAAAGTTCACCGGCGTTTTGAAAAAAAAAATGAAAATTGCTTTAGTATCTGTCACATATCGGCAAGAGCACACGGGCGCCTTAGCGTTTTTCCTCCATAAAAACGCAGCCGAACCCGACCGCGGCGGCTGCGTTTTTATGGAGGAAAAACGCTAAGGCGCCCGTGTGCTGTGCGATGTCAGTGCACGTTAAAGATCCCCGGGTGGTCGAAATTATTTCGGAGCCCTCCACTACGGCACCTAATTCTTCCTTTCTTCTTTCACTCCCTCTCTTATCCCTTCCCTTACGGCGCGGTTCAGGTGTCCAACGATATATGAGACAGATACTGCGCCATTTCCTTTCCCCAAAAAACCAATTATTATTATTATTATCGGCAAGAGATAAAGGAGGAACTAAGAGCAGAGGAAGGGGTGAAAGAAGAGAAAGGTACCGCAGTGGGGGGCCCCGGAATAATTTAGACCACCTGGGGATCATTACCGTGCACTGACATCGCACAGCACATGGGCTCCTTAGCGTTTCGCCTCCGTCGAAACGTGGCCGCCATGGTTCGGCTCGAACCCGGGTACTCCGACTCAGTAGACAAGCGCCCTAACCACTGAGCCACCGCGTTTGCTTTTGCTGTTGCTGATAGAAGGAAAGAAAAGGAAAGTGCACGGGCCTGCATACTGGCTCAAGCCAAGCAACGCTCGCTGCCGCGTGCTGAAAGTAGGAGAGTTAAACGACACGAGAGCAAAGACAGAAAGAAAAGGCGCGCGCTAATATGCCCCAGGCCGATCCCGGAACCAGTGCAATACCGGGCCGACCCGTTCCAGAGTGCTTCAAGGCAAGAACACCACCATATTTCAAAAATAAGTTTAATATCCTGGGCTCAAGGATCCGTAGCAGGCATTAAATCGGGTATCAGATATCATGATGAGCCACCGCGGCGGGTACCGGCGTTTTATGCAGAAACCACTGTCATGACCTGCGCATGCGAAGCCGGCAGACGCTTTCCTGCCTGACAGGAGGTCAGGGTCAAGGTCAAAGGGCAAAGGTCAAGGCCAAAGTCCATATGGTGTAAGAGCCGCTGATGTCGCTGCTGTAGTTGACGTCATGTGTCGAACCTGTCTACCACCAGTTATGCTCATTGTTTGACCTCTACCTACATTCAAGGTGAAACTTGCGGCCACCGTGACCTCTAGCTTCATTCAAAGTCAAACTTGCGGCCCCGCAGACGGCTCGAAAAGCTTGGTGTAGTGAAGCTTTTTTCTTCAAAACTAATTTTCAATTTTTCCGAAATGCGCCGCTGACTAGGCTAGTGACGGTGGCTTAGTGGTTAGAGCGCTCGGCTACTGATACGAAGTACCCGGGTTCGAACCCGACCGCGGCGGCCGCGTTTCGATGGAGGCGGAAACGCAAAGGCGCCCGTGTGCTGTGCGATCTTCGCGCACGTTAAAGACGCCCATGTGGTCGAAATTATTCCGGAGCCACCACTATAGGGCTACCCCTTCCTTCTTTCACTTCCTCCTTTATCCCTTCTTTTAGGGCACGGTTCCGGTGTCCGCCGATAAGTGAACATATACTGCGTCATTTCCTTTATAATAATAATTGGTTTTGGGGAAGGAAATGGCGCAGTATCTGTCTCTTATATCGTTGGACACCTGAACCGCGCCGTAAGGGACAAACGAGGG
The DNA here is from genome assembly GCF_052857255.1 of Amblyomma americanum. Classification (NCBI taxonomy): domain Eukaryota; kingdom Metazoa; phylum Arthropoda; class Arachnida; order Ixodida; family Ixodidae; genus Amblyomma; species Amblyomma americanum. Next base: position 66,902,070 of record NC_135500.1, read on the forward strand.
AGTGAAAGAAGAAAGGAAGAAAGAGGTGGTGTGGAGGGCTCCGGAATAATTTCGACCACCTGGGGATCTTTAACGTGCACTGACATCGCACAGCACACGGGCGCTTTAGCGTTTTTCCTAGCTCCATGAAAACGCAGCCACCGCGGCCGGGTTCGAACCCGGGAACTCCGGATCAGTAGTCGAGAGCCCGAACCACTAAGCCACCGCGGCGGTTTCCCCAAAATCCAATTTTCAATTTTCTAGGATATAATGTAGCTTTCGCTACAAAAATGACCGCAACGGTTCACGTTCGCTACCTACGGTGCACTTCCCAGACATAACCTTATCTCACTATTTGTATTTTCTTGTGGAGTTCGCACGCGACACTGAGGTTAATCTTTGAGTGCGTCGGGAGCAGCTGCCTTTAATGGTGTAGAAAGTTTTGTTGTGCACAGAATCCGCGGCGCCCATTGTGAGCAAGAAAAGTGGCAGTGGCTTAGCTCGGCTAGGCCAGGATATACGTATCGAGAGATACGTCTCCCTGGCTGAGCATGTTGTGGTCGCTAAGCAATTAGAGACATATAGGCTCCATCTCGGCGGCTATGCGCCATCTATTACGTTCGGCAGTCTGGCATCTCCGTTTGGCAAGCCGTTCCTTTCTCTGTTCCGGCGTCTTCGCTGCTCTCTTCGCTTCCTTACGCTCATTCTCTCTTTGTTGAGTAGCAAAGTGCCAGGTGACACCTCAGGATCGGATGAATTAGACTTCTCTCGTCTAAACCGCTGTATTGCAGCGGCTGGACTCTTCTCTGCATGCATGTCAAATGTTGCGATAAAGACGCCCATTACATCGCATTTTATACGCAATGCTGCGCATGCGACGCGCGGTTCGGGTGATAGAGCGGCGCGCGGCGAGGCGGCGACGAAGCGCGCGGTGCACCTGTTGGATCTATCTGGTTACCATGGTGTCAGCGCATGCGCAAACTGATCATCCGCGTGACGCCCTCCTTTATCCCTTCCCTTACGGCGCGGTTCAGGTGTCCAACGATATATGAGGTAGATACTGCTCCATTTCCTTTCCCCAAAAACCAGTTTTATTATTATTATTATTATTATTATTATTATTATTATTATTATTATTATTATTATTATTATTATTATTATTATTATTATTATTATTATTATTATTATTCACAAAAGGCACGTTCATGGAAGCGAGAATAAGGTGTCCACTGACCCATGGAGCCAAGTTGTACGCGTTTCTTTTCCTCAAAAATCAACAGCCTCTCTCGGCAGACACCTGAACCACGCATGAAGGGAAGGGATAAAGGAGAGAATGAAAGGAGATATGCACGCTGCGGCGTTGCTAAGGCTACGGCGCAGCTGCGGTCAAACGAAGGTCGAACTGCAGCCCGCGGTAATATCGACGCTGGTAGGCAAAAAAAAAATTGAGCTGCTGCCACCAGCCGATTTTGTATGTTTTGTTAAGTGAACGGCAGGCGTCGACAGTATTTTTTTTTTTCGCGCAGATCTCAAAGACTACGGCTACACATCAATTTACTTCAAAATTGTGGTTGCCAGACCATTTCGGCACAGTCATCACAGGTTGGAATCAAGAGGCAAATATGTGGCTGGGTTTTTAACTTTGCCCATGTGGTACCAGCCACTCGGGGCCACAACCTACTCTCATGGGTTGTTATTGCTCAAGATTCCTGAAGCAGCACAGGTAATTGGCTGAATAGTGGAAATATAGCTGCAAATACTGGTCCTACGAAGGACCAGTGTGAAACCGTCCCTTTCCCGTTTTGGTCCAATTACTTGTGCTGCTTGGTTTAAACTGATGTCACGTCTGAAACGCCTGCTCGAAGGCGCATTCACTGCAGAGCGCAAGCGGCGACGAAGAACCTCTTCCCGAACAAGAATTCGTTTCTATACTTGGCTAATGGAGTCAGGTTCCTAAACCAAAAAGTACCGTTTATAGAAAGTGAAATATAGTAACGGCCTCGTCCAGGTTGTACAACACAGCTGGTTGTGCCGCCGGGTTAATTAATATATTCATTGGGTACATTGAGCTACTTTTTGAGGATTTTAAGGCTGAGACCATTTGTGTTTAATATGCGGTATAATTTGCACGTTTTTTTTTATTCTCGAGTCTTGTTCTCTGAATACAAAAGTTTCCATCAATGTCAAATTAGCATTTTAAAGCCCTTGGCCGGAACTGAAGGCCACATCATCCATGCAACACCAGTTACCAAACTGGGAGTTTTTTTAAAGCCTTGTGCATTGTGCATAGCTTCGGCATGTTTTTGTCGGTCACTGTGAGAATATCACGTGACTAAACCATTCAGGTACTGTGTTCGAATTTCTACACACAACCTGAGCAGTGTCAAATCATCGTAGTGCGCTAGGGCCCGTGTCCGCAAACGTGGGCACTGTAAAAATTGTTCAATTCTGAAGAAATTTCGTACTACTGTTTGAGGCTAGAAATTCGATAGTAACTCCAGAAAACCGCTCCTCAGATCGACGCCTTGTCTGTCTCAGCTATATCTATTAGGGGTTTGGTGACTGCTTTTCTTTCCATGTATTCCAACTATGGAGCTTGAGAATGGAACAAATGCGATAATATTTCTGACCACGGCTACCTCTCACAGGAATTACTAGCCATAAGAAGTATAATACCCTGAAGCAACTGTTCAGTCAGGCTGTGGAGATTTGACTTCTCGACAAAAACTGCTTAATTATACTGGGAGAATATAATTTTGTAGCGAAAGCTTCACTGCGCTAGATTTTCAAGAGGGCAGCGTCAGTGCAGTCACGTGACAGGTGTCACTTGGTGTCATGTGGCAGGTCATGTGATCTACTCACGTCATCACAATCTGCCCACCGTGGCAGGTGGCAACTTCACCATCGGCATTTCATCGACGCTTTACAGACAACCCGTTCGGCAGTGTGTGTGGCGTTTGTGAACGTAGCCATGTAAAGAAATCTTTCGCTTCTCACCAGGTTTAACCAAAGTTTAAACCACAGCTAATTATTTTTCGGTGCGCTTTTGATCATGTTCAATGGATAAATATAAATATTTGACCATTTTCGCTCTTTGTTTAATGATTTGTACTTGAAAGCACTAATTACGACTTTGGTGCGACCAACTTTGGCAGGAAAGGCTCAAGATCTCACCTGCGCTCTCTCCTTCGCACCACTACAGTGCGGACAACACGGGTGCCGACGGACGGAGTTATGGCGCTCGGTCTCGACGGCACAGAGCTTCCGGTTCCGGTTGTAATGAAGGATGTAGAAGTGGTGCCTGGAATGGTGCTCTGCGAGAAGGGGTTGCATGAGAACACACTGACACAACATACAGTAGGTCAAGCGCAGGTGTTTTTTTCTCGCTTTCTTTTTGGGCACAATGTGCAAAAAAAAAACTCAACAAGTGTTTGTACTCATAGCCACAAGGCTATTATTGGGTCCAGTAAAGACCATGGTACCAGGGCGAGCAAACACACAACAGCAGTGGTTGACGAAAACAGTTTAGATGATAGGTACAGAACAGCAACGACGTGGTCAAGCGAGGATGTCTTAAAGGCGAGTTGTAGTGGTCAAGCGAGAATGTCTTAAAGGCAAGTTCAACTCAATTTTTAATCATTAAGAATTTAATTCCAGTCTTGGACTCTTTTACATTCGTTTAGTCTTGGACCTTTAGTGTTTTGGTATGCTAGAAGGTTTAAATTTCTCTGAGTCGCAGCTCTGGTGTCTGGTTCTGGTGACAAGTCTGAAGAGATTGAAGGGGAGTGGGACTTTATACATTCATTCTATGAATTATTGCCGCAGTTTTAGTATTTATAGACAGTTTTTAGCATGTATTTCTCAGTGTTTTTAATAACGAATTTGTTCTGTCAGTGCCCTTCCAAATTTCTATGTTACCAACTGATCTTTTTTGCTGCGTGCAACTGGATCTAGATAGGTCGCGTAATGGCTACCCCAAGATTTTAACTTGGTGCAGTTAAACCAACAAGGCGTGCAAAAGCATGTGTTCCTTCTTTGCCTTGGCCTTCTGGCATCTGATACGCGGTTCTCGCTCTTCACCTTCACTCCCTCTTTCCAGAGGGCCTGCGACAGGGTGGAGGGCCACAATCTTCCGACGCCGACGTGGGTGCGGCCCGCGACGGCTACGGGGACTCCCTGAAAAGGGAGGTACCCGAAAGCGGTTCCTCAGGACCATAAATAAAGTTCTTTGTCTGTCTGTCTGTCTGTCTGTCTGTCTGTCTGTCTGTCTGTCTGTCTGTCTGTCTGTCTGTCTGTCTGTCTGTCTGTCTGTCTGTCTGTCTGTCTGTCTGTCTGTCTGTCTGTCTGTCTGTCTGTCTGTCTGTCTGTCTGTCTGTCTGTCTGTCTGTCTGTCTGTCTGTCTGTCTGTCTGTCTGTCTGTCTGTCTGTCTGTCTGTCTGTCTGTCTGTCTGTCTGTCTGTCTGTCTGTCTGTCTGTCTGTCTGTCTGTCTGTCTGTCTGTCTGTCTGTCTGTCTGTCTGTCTGTCTGTCTGTCTGTCTGTCTGTCTGTCTGTCTGTCTGTCCGTCCGTCCGTCCGTCCGTCCGTCCGTCCGTCCGTCCGTCCGTCCGTCCGTCCGTCTGTCTGTCTGTCTGTCTGTCTGTCTGTCTGTCTGTCTGTCTGTCTGTCTGTCTGTCTGTCTGTCTCTTTCTACTCGGCCGCAGCAGGCGCGACACCGTCCTCCCATTATCTGCAGCTGGCGCTACGATCCTCCGAAATAACCCGAGCTAAACCCAGTTTCTCCGAGGCTTCACACCACATTCTTAGTTTGTTTTGACCCCGTTAAGTGGTGTCTTCGCACTAAAAAAAAAGAGTTTTACAACATACGCACGTTTACGTAGGGAAATCGCAAGCATCTACACACTTGCGCTGTTTGCATACGCTATACTGATGCTGTAAAATTTTCAACGGCCACATATCATGATGGCGCGAACTTTACTGTGTGTAGTACTTCCCTCAAGTGATGGAGTGATGTAGTAAAACGGGAAGCGAAATTTGCCTTAACTGTTTTTAGGGTGCTTTAAAGCTTTAGAAGCATGCCGACTCACTCCGCAAGCATGAAGATGGAGCTGTGGCTAAAACGTAATGATCGAAGTATACAAAAACAAATTTTGCGGGCATAGGCCGACCTGCGGTGTTGCGCGACAGGTAATGTTTTCTCCTGCAAGCCCAAAAAGAAATCTTATATGCAATAATAACGACCAGATTCGGTTTTGAAGTTAACGTTCTATTGTACTCCTCATTTGTAACGAGGAGAAAGAACTTAATATTAAGGCGGGTAGCACCTATGTATAAAATTATGTTCAAGGGTTTAACATGAGTGTCTCAATGCTCCGTGGTTTTCATTTTGCAATATCAGATGCTGCAATGGTGCTTTAGAGCGAAAGCTCTACTTCAAGACCAAATTCAAAAAACCGGGTCATCGCTGAAGCTTGACCTTGAATAAATAAATAAAACTAAACATTGCAGCGACTGGAATTTGAAAACGTGGCAGCGCGAACACGTCATCTTTGCTGCCCACCGCTCGAGAACACGAAGCTATTCCTGCAGCTGATTATGCCTGGTGTTAAACTGCAGAACACACCCGCGCTGTGCATTGCACATCGTCGTCTTCATCAACTTCTATCCACGGCGTGAGCAGATCAGATCAGCTTAACCTCGATCACAGCTTAACTGAAGTCTAATATCGCAGCCAGACATCCTGACAACCTAGAAAAGCAAAACCATGTGCCAAACAGGCTAAACACATGCTTTCGCTCGTCTACTTGGTTTAACTACTTTAAAACCGTGCCATAGTTTTGTTTTCGATATATCGGTGCGTCTTTGTGCCGTTTGTTCAAAACGTACCATCAGCAAACGTATATTAATGTGTTAACGCATACACTAAAACACAATCTGACGCGAAAAAAAAATTTTGGAGTTTAGGTTGATGATGACAACGTGCAGTGACCGTCAGTAACAAGGAATGAGGGAACATAAATGGAAGCCTGGCTAATAGTCTGTTTTAATATTCGTATCATTCAACCTGGAGTGCTTTCCGGCTCTGCCGGCCTCGCAGTTACTGTGACACAGATAGAAGCAGGGATGCGTCGCACATGATCTAATTCTGGGCTTGTTGGCTAATTATTCCACAATACTGCACCACGTGCACGCTCGCATTGTGTGAACTATGTCTAATTGCTATGTGCTGATCCAAATAAATTCACGGTGCGAACGATGAGACAAGTTAATATAACAAGCTACAGGATGGTGGGCGGAGCAGATCTGAGTGGGCACTGCTGCCAATGGCAACAGTTTTTAGCTGGAAACAATATTCGCCTTGTAAGGCACGTGCTTACCGTGGTCTGCTGTGTCGCGACTGAAAAGCACATGTCGCCCAAGTGTTAGTTTCCATGCGAACTTTTTTCTCCGTGTGAAAGTAGCAAGGTGACAGAACAGCCAACATTACTGGAAACGAGAACATGTTTTAACAAAAACCCGCTCAGGGGTTAGGGCGCTCGGCTACTGATCCGGAGATCCCGGGTTCGAACCCAACCGCGGCGGCTGCGTTTCGATGGAGTCGAAACGCTAAGGCGAGCGTGTGCTGTGCGATGTCAGTGCACGTTAAAGATCCCCAGGTGGTCGAAATTATTCCGGAGCCCTCCACTACGGCACCTCTTTCTTCGTTTTCTCTTTCACTCCCTCCTTTATCCCTTCCCTTGCGGCGCGGTTCTGGTGTCTGCCGATATATGACACATGCTACGCCATTTCCTTTCCCCAAAAACCAATTTTCATTTTCCGCTTAGCGTTTTTCCTCCATAAAAACGCTAAGGCGCCCGTGTGCTGTGCGATGTCAGTGCACGTTAAAGATCCCCAGGTGGTCGAAATTATTCCGGAGCCCTCCACTACGGCACCTCATTCTTCCATTCTTCTTTCACTCCCTCCTTATCCCTTCCCTTACGGCGCGGTTCAGGTGTCCAACGATATATGAGACAGATACTGCGCCATTTCCTTTCCCCAAAAAACCAATTATTATTATTCATTTTCCGCTGCTTAATAATAATAATAATTGGTTTTTGGGGAAAGGAAATGGCGCAGTATCTGTCTCATATATCTTTGGACACCTGAACCGCACCGTAAGGGAAGGAATAAAGGAGGGAGTGAAAGAAAGGAAGAATAGGTGCCGTAGTGGAGGGCTCCGGAATAATTTCGACCACCTGGGGATCTTTAACGTGCACTGACATCGCACAGCACACGGGCGCCTTAGCGTTTTTCCTCCATAAAAACGCAGCCGCCGCGGTCGGGTTCGAACCCGGGAACTGCGGATCAGTAGTCAAGCGCCCTAACCACTGAGCCACCGCGGCGGGGCGATTTCCGCTTCTTTATTTGTCGCTACCATTCTTTCAACAGCGACCATGTGCAGTTATCTCGCTTTCACCGCGCTCCGCCTTGAGACCACCACCATACTGCTGCTTCGAATTTTACGCTTTTTCCATCTGAACTGAAGCGACGAGTTTACGGTGTCTCCCCGTACGCTCTAACCTCAGTCATCCAGTCATGGTTGTTCGATCTAGCCGGGGAACAGAGCCATTCCCTTAATACATATTTTGCCGGTACCACCACCCTCATAGTTATTAAGCGAGCGTTCGTCATAACTGCGGCCGTTATAAGCGGTCTAGACTGTATTTTAAAACCTAAGATTCGCTTCCGCGTATTCGGCAACCTACGTGGTAAGTATAAACGCCGAATATTTTTTTGCACGCCTCGGCAGCCTAGAACTATAGCTGCAGCTGCAAAGTTTGTCCTTGCGAATTCTTGATTTGCTATCGTTTCAAAATTACACCACAAATGTAGTTACACTATTACCCATCATTTTTTTGGTACCGAGAGCTTAACAAAAAGTTTATCATAAAACGTCATGTGTTTCCAGAACAGAGAAGTGAAAAAGTGGCGAGAACGCTGAAGAAGGCGCTGCGTCCTAGTAAATTTAATAAACACAAACAATTGGCCCGTCTTTCTAATCATTCTCCCCCGCAAAGTATATCCTATTTCGCCACAGTACATAAGTAAGGCGGGCAATTAGGGCGAGCGCACGCATAGCTCACGTAAAAACTGCACTGGAAGAGGCTATACTTTAGGGTCCCAATCACCGAACTCTATAATACTATTAACAGGTTATGCTGGCTTACCTACCATTTCTTCCCATTAGGCAGCACGCCCCAATCGTTGCCTCAACATTGGTAGCACAGCGTAAGTGGCTTCTTTCATGACTGCGTCAACACTAAGAGCTGTTTTATTCCAGAATGAGTATTTCTTCCGTACTTACATGTGCTGGTGGTGCCTGCTCAGGAAGGAAGATGTGCATATTTCACTTGCCAGCACGAAAAAAACATTAGGACTAATCTCTCTTTACTGTTCCGGTTTTTTCGATTTCCTAAAATAGCTTTTTTTGTTCATAGCGAAACGAATGCAAAGTTAGAGATAAGATCAGGTACCCGCGGGAGCCGTACTGCCTGGCACGCTGCACGAGCTGTACGTTTTCAAGCTCCTACTGTGAATTCTTCAGTGCGCACTAAAAGATAATCCCGCCGTAAGAGAAGCAGGCAGTGTTTACACTTTGCTCAGTCACACGTAAATCGCTTCGCAGAGATCCTTAGACGCTAAAACGCTGTTTTCACATGAGAACATGGCAATCCAACCTAAGGTAAAATATTTTCGCAGTAAATACTAAAGTTACAAAATGCGAGCTTTATTGTTTTCTAGCAGTGTTGTTGTTTCTGCAGAAAAAAGAATGCAGAGAGCGCAAATTCTTTTTCCCAATGTACTGCACACTTGCTCTTCGTGGTCCTAAGTTTTTAAGCCATAAACATAGAGAAAATAAAAAAAGGGCTCCTCTTCTGGCAGTATTACACAACACACTGCAAATTAAAGTTGCACAAGAGACGTACCACAGTACGCTGCGCTTTTACAGCACAAGAACATCGCCAATAAATTTTTCCTCTTTAGCTCCATCCTGAAGTGAGTACCCTAAAAGTAGCGTGAAGTTGGGAACCTAAGAAATTCATACCCAAAAATTATTACCTACAAAAAACAATCATTAAGGTGAAACACTAATGAGTAGAGTTAGAAACACAGATAAAACGAGGGGATGTTGCAAATGGGTTGCAAGCCCCAAGGGTAGCGTTGGCCTGGCGGCCTGGGGCAAAGCTGGAAACATCCGAAGGTCCCGGCAAAGGATGAGTCGACTGGCAACAGAACAACTTGTTTATTCTGGCATCGCAAAAGAGCAGCCGGTCAGGGCGACCACGTTATTCGCAGGAAGAAATCGAAGTCTCTCTTCGGCGTCCGGGGCAGCTGCTTTTTTTATACCCTCGGAGTCGAGGGCAAGAAGGAACGGCTTGGGAGGAGGCGTCCGATACGGCGACGCTTGAACATGTCCAGACGTGACGGGCGCGCCCGCCGGGCCGGCGCCGGTCAGACCTCCTCGCCTCCCAGTTGGGGAGCTCCTCTCCCCGGCTGCCGCGCTTTGACAAGCGTGGGCACCAACACACACACGCACGCACGCACGACACGTGGCACTTAAACCTGCCTGGACGCGCTTGGCGGGAGGCGTTGCGGCAGCGATGAACGGGTCCAAATGACCGCCGCTTTGAACGAAGCCGCGGCGTCCGTTGCATCCGCGCCGGCTATACCGCGCGTCGTAGGCGAGACGTAACAGACCGCCCCGCCGGGAGAAGGAGATCCCGATGGTCAGGGGACTGCATCCGCTGTCCAGAGGGATGTCGCTCGATGATGCTCGTAATCGAAACCGATCGTCCCTCGACGATGCTTGAGCGCAGCGCACAGAGAAGGCCTCGTTCTCAGGTTCAGGATCACACAGGACACTGCAAAGTGACTTCGGGAGAGTTGCCATTTTTGTGCTCGTTCCCAGCAAGCGTTAGAACTACGCCGAAACGCAAACGCTAAGTTAGCAAGTACGAGACAACCCTCACTAAGCTCTGCCAGGCTCTTTCCCCTTTTATACTACTGCCTAGTTCCTTATAGTAGTCAAGCAGCACTCAGAACGCGTCCACAAATTGGAAAATTGCACTAGAAAGCACATAATCACTTAGAAACACTAAACAAAAGCAATATGTTAAAAATCCTGCCTCAGGAAGAAAACATCAGTAACCAACAACTTTGAGGCGGATTCCCACGTTAGGGGCTTCGACTTAAGCCATCGGCGTTACCGTTGAGACTCCCCTTTTTGTAACGCACCTCAAAGGAATATTGTTGCAAAGCGAGGCTCCAGCGCAGGAGGCGGCCATTTTTGGGAGATATGGTCTGCAGCCATTGGAGAGGGCAGTGATCCGTCTCAATGATAAACCTCGAGCCGGCTAGGTAGCATGACAATTTCTGAACGGCCCACACGAGACACGCACACTCTTTCTCGGTGGCGCTGTATGCCTGCTCACGACAGGTCAGCTTACGACTAGCATACAGGACGGGGTGTTCCACTTCTCCATTGTCCCTTTGGCCCAGTACAACGCCCATGCCTCGCTCACTAGCATCGCACTGAACAACGAACCCTTTTGTGTAGTCTGGCGATCGTAGCACAGGTTGGCTTGTTAGGGCGCTCTTTAGGGCGCTAAAAGCTCTTTCCTTTGTCTCGCTCCAGACGACTGTTTGGGGCTCTGTTTTTCTTAGAGCATCCGTCAGGGGAGCCGCAATATCGGAGTACCTGGGGATGTACCTTTGATAGTAGCCGGCGACACCTAAGAACGACCGAATATCGGTCTTCGTACGCGGTTGCGGGAAGTCTCGCACAGCGGCCACCTTTATTTCAGAGGGCCGGCGACGACCCTGTCCAATCACGTGACCGAGGTAGACAACCTCGGCCTGTGCTAATTGGCACTTGGGAGCCTTGACTGTCAAGCCCGCTTCGCGCAGGCGGGTTAGCACTGCCCGCAAGTGTGCCATATGCTCAGACCAGGATGCGGAGAATATCGCTACTTCGTCTAAATACGGTAAAGCAAATTCTTCCTGTCCCCGCAACACTTTGTCCATGAGGCTTGAAAAGCAGTATGGCGCGTTCTTCAAACCAAAACTCAAAACTTTAGGACGGAATGTTCCCATTGGTGAAATGAACGCCGCATACCTACTAGCCTCTTCTGTAAGTGGAACCTGCCAATAACCCCTGACAAGATCTAGGGTGGAAATAAACTGAGCGCTACTAACTTTCTCAAGGCGCTCCTCGATGTTAGGGATCGGATAAATTTGATCCTTAGTGATAGAATTAAGCCTGCGGTAGTCGACGCAAGGACGAGGTTCCTTGCCCGGTACCTCAACTAAAATCAAAGGGGAGGTATAATCACTCTCACCCGCCTCAATAACTCCGAGCTGTAGCATTTTCTTTACCTCAGCCTCCATAATATCGCGCTGGCGGGGTGACACCCGGTACGCCTTGGATCGTACTGGCTCTGGCGAGGTAAGTTCTATATCATGAGTAAGGACAGAAGTCCTACCAGGCCTCTCAGAGAACTGACCTTGAAACTCTTGTAAGAGTTGGTGTAGTTCGGTTTTCTGCTCAGCTGACAGCGGTGCTTTAATGATTAAGTCACTAATGACCTGATCAGTGTCTTCCCTGTTCGTCACTGAGCCTAGTCCCGGAAGCTCGACCGGAAGCTCTTCTAACTTTCCCGTGTCGGGCATTTCCTCTCCAGTACCTGGTGCCTTCAACGCTACAGGCTCAATTTTATTCAGTTCGGACGTGCTCTGAATATCAGCTTGCTGCGCCTCCGACCCTTTTTCATTTTTCGACAACGTCGGCCCCGCAACTACCGCCTTTGCAGCGAGCTCCCGAACTCTCGATCTGGTTAAGGCCTGAACGCTAGCCTCACCAAACAAAAGCCCCTTCTCGCGCAGGAGGTGATCGGACCTGTTCGAAAATAGGTACAGGTACTGGGGGGGCAGCATAGATGACACTACGGCCTCCGTCTCAAGTGCTCCGAAAGGTCCTTCAATAAGCACTTTTGCTACGGGCAGACACACGCTATGAGCTTCCACGGCTTGCTTGATCCATGCGCACTCGCCCGTGAACATATCGGGTTCTACGTAAGAGGGGTGAACTACATCCATTGTAGCTGCGGAATCACGAAGCACTCGGCACTCTTTCCCGTTCACGAGGAAGTCTCGCATGTAAGGCTCGAGAAGCTTCATGTTCTCGTCAGTGTTACATAATGACAAACACACGACTTCTCTTTTTGTTTCTGGACACTGCGCCGAAAAGTGACCCGGCTTCTGGCACGTATAACACACGCGCGCTTGCCTCGCCTCGAACCGCTTTCTGCGTTCGGCTTCGGCTGCCGCCGTCTCCTTACGTTCGGTCGGACTGCTTTCACTCGCATCCGCACTACGCGTGTCCCCCCTTGCTCTCATGGGTGTGAACTTAGGCCTCTCAGACTTGGAGCCAAATTCACCCTTTTGACCATCCTTAGCTCCGCGAGCCCGACGCGTCACAAACTCCTCGGCTAGCTCGGCGGCTTTAGCCACTGTACTAACGTCTGGCCTATCCAAGACCCAGTACCGCACATTCTCAGGTAACCTACTATAAAACTGTTCCAGCCCGAAACACTGCAGAATTTTCTCGTGGTCACCAAACGCTTTCTCTTCTTTGAGCCACTCCTGCATGTTTGACATAAGCCTGTAGGCAAACTCTGTATATGACTCATTTCTGCCTTTTTCATTTTCCCGAAACTTCCGACGGAACGCCTCCGCTGACAGCCTGTACTTTTTTAGCAGACTCGATTTCACTTGGTCGAAATCCTCTGCCTCCTCTCTCTTCAAGCGAGCGACTACGTCGGCCGCCTCGCCGGGTAACAAAGTGAGCAAGCGCTGTGGCCACGTTTCCCGAGAGAACCCCTGCTTCTCGCACGTTCGCTCAAAGTTAACCAGGAACAAACCAATGTCCTCTCCAAGCTTAAACGGCCGCATCAGGTCAGTCATTTTGAACGATACCCGTTCTCCTGCACCGTGTGCCTGACTTCCATTACGAGCGCGTTCCATCTCTACCTCGAGACGCTTCATTTCCAAAGCGTGTTGACGGTCGCGCTCTTCTTTATGTTCGCGCTCGTCTTTCTCTTTTTGCTCTTTACGTTCGCGCTCGTCTTTCTCTTTTTGCTTCCTCTCCTCAATTGTCTCAAGGCATTCCGACAGCTCGTCATCCTCAGCCTCCAACTCAAGAATAGCCCTTAGCAGTTCTGGTTTTCTGAGTTTGTCTGAGACATCCAGACCCAACTCTCTTGCAAGCTCCAGCAATTTCGGTTTGCGCAACGACTTCAAATCCATGGCTGCTCCGAATGCTGCTTTCTCTACTGCCTACTATTGTCTTGCCGCAAACTAACCCGGCAGCAACGACAACCACAATTACCAGCTCTGTTTCTGACACTAACAAAAGCCTGGCAAAACTCAGAAGAAGAAAGTCCCGCACTCACCAAACCTCGCAGCCAAGAATTCAGCGCAGTCGTTCCGCTGCAGGCAACCAGTCATCACACAGGGCTCGTTGCACTGCTCCCGGATGGTCGTTGAGCTGCTCAGCATACAGTTGACCGCATATCTTCGCTGCTGGCCTCCGTTGTCGGGATCCCACCGCTGCCACCAGTTGTTGCAAATGGGTTGCAAGCCCCAAGGGTAGCGTTGGCCTGGCGGCCTGGGGCAAAGCTGGAAACATCCGAAGGTCCCGGCAAAGGATGAGTCGACTGGCAACAGAACAACCTGTTTATTCTGGCATCGCAAAAGAGCAGCCGGTCAGGGCGACCACGTTACTCGCAGGAAGAAATCGAAGTCTCTCTTCGGCGTCCGGGGCAGCTGCTTTTTTTATACCCTCGGAGTCGAGGGCAAGAAGGAACGGCTTGGGAGGAGGCGTCCGATACGGCGACGCTTGAACATGTCCAGACGTGACGGGCGCGCCCGCCGGGCCGGCGCCGGTCAGACCTCCTCGCCTCCCAGTTGGGGAGCTCCTCTCCCCGGCTGCCGCGCTTTGACAAGCGTGGGCACCAACACACACACGCACGCACGCACGACACGTGGCACCTAAACCTGCCTGGACGCGCTTGGCGGGAGGCGGTGCGGCAGCGATGAACGGGTCCAAATGACCGCCGCTTTGAACGAAGCCGCGGCGTCCGTTGCATCCGCGCCGGCTATACCGCGCGTCGTAGGCGAGACGTAACAGGGAGCAGAGCACGAAATCAAGGAGACAAAAAACGCATCTCTTCCTCACGAGGAGCCACAGAGTGAACATGCTGCTGTAGAAATATTCCACAATTCCTCCCATGGTGATAAGCATTCGTTATATTTGTACACGTGCGATTTCTGCTGGAGACAGCTTAGACATGACTAACTAATAGGTTCTTCCCTAAATGCCAGAAGGTGCACAGGTATCTCGTCAGGGGGTATCAGGGCAGCGAACGTCACGCATTGTGAAGAATCGCTTCACTCGAGCGCTAGAGCCGCCAAGCAAAAAGCTCAAATATCTTCCTTGAGCATCACGATGACTACTCGAGTGGCCTGTTCACATAATTTCGCTTCCGCTCTCCTGTGTATAACTTTTTATTTCTTCAGTAGGATTCACGGCGGCAGCATTCGCATGAGCCGCTGGCCTTAAGTTTCTAACAGTGGCCAAAACTTGAAGCAGGCCAAAGCTGCGCCGAAACATATTTCAGCATAGAAACTTTTTTTTTAGACTGCTTGCCAGTAATCACCGCTTTCCTCAACCAAAAGTTTTTTCCCCGTCTTCCAGACCACCAGTCCACTCTTTTTACCGCGTCGTAACAAGGTTTCAGCCAGAGAATGACGGCGTAAGCAACACTGCGGCATTTGTGGCTGGCTGGCAAACTTTTCGTCAAAAATAGGAACATTGCAATATCAATTTAGTTCTGGAAATGAGTAACTGTGAGAAGCCTGGCCGTACATCTCGCCTAGCATTAGCCTGCTTGCATGACTGTAGTGTACGTCTTAATGCCGGTCGCCACAAGGTGGTCTGCTACAATTTCGGCCTTTCGAGGCTAATGGTGCTTGTACAATCAGAACCAGTGGTGCAACTCACGTTTCGCAAATTCCTCCTTTAAGATAAAATGTAAGTTTTGGAAAGACACTTTTCCAATCTTATCTAATGCGAAAGACTTACCGAAATCTGATTCCGCTGCATGCCCTAAAAAAAAGTGATTGTATTACTTTACTGGAGGAAAACTACGCTGGTGCAAAGAAATATGCATGCCCAAACATTCAGTTCTGCTCAGAAAACGTTAAATAAACTAGAAATATTTAAGGAGCAAAAGATTTCAACGTTTTTAAATTATCTCATTACGCACTTTTGTCTGTAGTTTTTCATCATTTCCAAGTAGAACATGAGAAGTGATCTTTACAGTGTAGTCATGCTTCCTACAGCAGACAGCAGCATTTAATGCAGGAAAAAACGGTAGTACCTCAGAAGGACAAAACCTTTTGTACCTGAACACCGATTAAGATGTACGAGGTTCCTTGAAGCAGGCTGATCAAATAAATCAATACTAATATTGCCACCGATGGCAGTAGACTAAAAGACACACCATATGGTAATGTAAAAATATCAACGCAAGTGTCATTTTAAGACACCAAATGAATTCATGCACACGGCACTAATGGGAGAACGTATTCGTGGATACGAGTTCTGACTTGTTGACGAACTCAAAAGAAAACGCCTATAAAATTGGTCGCTAACATTTGGCCTTTGTCAGAAAACGCTGAGGCACTACTGCTTGCCTGGCATTGTAACAATATCCCTAAAGCTAGCAGTTAAGAAGTCATTTAAAAATATGGCCGATCGACCCACATGTTTCGACGGGTACTCTTCCCAATATGTTCCCGTGCTGACGAAACACACAGTGACGATCGAGTTTGCTCAGCAGTAATCTAAAACTATTCCGATTAGTGATAGTCTTTGGCGACTCTGTTCGTCTAGCCTCTCATTTTCGTTTAAAATTTGTAGAAATAACTTTTCAGGACCGAGAACAGCTATAAAATTGCATCACAACATTACCCGAAAGGATGTTCGTATAGTTCAATAAGGTGAGAGCCGTCGTTACTGTTCCTGTTTCAGTCCGAAGGCCATAGCAACGGCTACTTTCAAGCGATTAGGTGAGCGCTATGATGACCGTGGTAATTGAAGTGAAAATAGCTACTACTGGAGCTAGTTGGAAATACATCCTTGAAGGTATTGGTGAGCGCTATAAAAATATGGAAAAGGACAAACGGAAGGAAGCGTTTCGTGCTGTGTGTTCGTCCTTCTCCGTATTTCGACAGCGCTCACCAATACTTCAAGGATGCCCCTGGTACTTTCATGCTTTGTGTTATAAACGTAGTCTTTCTCCCTTCGCATTTCCTTGGTACCCTTTAGCATAAAGGTGTCTATGCCTATCGTGCTAGCGGCCTAAGGATGGCCAGTAATGAGAACCAGAAATGCAGTATAACGTTTGGTCGCAATTGAGCGTGTCACAAATAATTGTAATTTGCAGGTGTCTCACTGTAAGCATCCCATTAAAGTTGCAGCGTTGCAATGCAAAAGCTCTGCAAGGTCACACAAATTTCCAAAAACATTTATTAAAGAAAAACATTTTTGACCACCCACGCTCCGATGCACATTTACAAAGCATCAAATCGCACTTCTCTCATACAGATTCCGTTTAAAGCTCGCAGCTGTCGCAGATGTTCCGGGGTTAATGCACTTCTACATGAACCGGGAGCGCCGACATTTCTCTTCGTGACGGCACCTTTTATATCTAGAGATTGATATGCATCCATCAATGCATTCAAGGAAGATTCTTCGGCGGCAATTATGGTTCGCCACAAATTACAATAACATCGCCATTGAGAATAAAAAAAAAACTTGTTTTTTTTGTGCCATTTGCAAAAAGTGCGAAATAGTGCTAACGATTTGTGTTTTTACTTTTTCCTCCGAGTCGAATGCACTACAGGAAATGTATGCAGTGATGCTTGCCACTACGCGCCGTTCCTGCGTGACGGGCAAGAAGAAACAAAAGGGTGTTATTCGAAGCCAGAATAAGCATGGTGCATGCACACGTACAATAATTACGCACTGAAATAAAATATCAGAAAGTCAAAGTGAATTATCTCAGATAGCTGGTACGTAGGATGTTCGGAAGAGGTCTTGTGAAGGGGTGATTATCAGAAGTCTTTCCCGGGTAGTGGCAAAAGGCGGATCCGCGTAAGGACCCTGGGCGTATTTCACGATCTGGCTGTCGCCCGCAATGGCCTAAGCAGCAATTCCGACTCAACTCCTCAAACGTATGTGTAGACAAAGACAGAGTCAAGGGGATAAGTGTGGCGGGTAAAAAGCGCAGCGGCATTCGCCCGTAATGGAATTGTCTAAGAACGGCAAGTATTTTAGAGCATTGTCGTACGCTTTGTGCGACGTGACAAGCGAAATGCTGTATTAGCTAAAGCCAGGAAGGCCCGTTTTTCCAGTCAAGACATTGGTTTCCAAACCGATGGTTCTGTATTTGTCAATGAACACCTGACTAGGCAAGTCAAACAGCTTTTGGGAGCCGCAGTAGCACAGAAACGAAAGTCAGGAAGGAAATTTGTTTGGACATAAGGCGGAAAAATTTGTGCAAGGAAAACAGAATCATCAGACATGATAAGAATCGCCTGCCAAGAAGATTTGAACAAAATTCAATAACAAAGCATTTAAAACACCGTCTCACTACTTCAGGGCATTTCACCTAAATGCTCGAAGAATTAAAAATAAAATGCACTATCTACGCATGTTCTTCGAATACTTATCGGATAAATTTGATACTATATTACTCGCAGAATCCTGGCTTTCTGTAACTGTAACTGATAGTCGACCGACAATACCAGATTACATTTATCACGGCATCGTGCGTCCCGCAAACGGAGGCGGTGGAATTGCTATGTATATCAAAGCCTCAACTACATGTGAAGTTGTCAATGAATTAACATGCATTACACCCAGTGTTGAGTGCCTTGTGGTACGGTTGAAAAATATGCTTATAGCAGCTGTCTATAGGCCACCATTAGGATTTGAGTCCCAATTTTTCGAATTCATGGAGACTTGGCTGTCAAGACTCCATTCAATGCAAGGAGCCTGCTTGGTTATGGGTGATGTGAATATCAATATGCTCGGTGAAGATTCATCGTCTGAGCACCTGGAAACCATACTTCGAACTTTCGCTTGTTCAAATACAATTTCCTTGCCCACCCGTGTTACCGATACCAGTGCCACACTTCTAGATATCTGCATTACAAATGTACCTTGTGACCAGTGCTTATCAGGTGTGCTTTCCCTTGATATCAGTGACCACCTCCCGGTTTTTACATGTCTGCCGACAACGATTGTAAAACAAAAAGTCACTTATAGCTCTACTTATCGTGACATAAGCTCTACTTCGCTCGAGAAATTTTACACCGCGACAGAAAATATTCACTGCGAAAGTATCTATGATGAACGCGATCCTAGTCAAGCGTATCGCCTCTTCCTCAGCAAATTTAAGGCCTGCTATGAGAAACATTTTCCCTTGGTGAACAATTCTAACCGAAGGAAACAAATACGCAAGCCTTAGATTAAGACCACCTTGCATAAGAGAATAAAAGTAAAAAACAAAATGTACCATGCTTTCCTCCAATCACGTGATACTGTTCAACTAAAACAATTGAAGGCATTTCGTAACAAATAAATGCCGATTGAAAGAAGGAAAAAATTTACTACTATCAATGTCTATTTGATGGAATATACAACAACCAAAGAAAGCTATGGCAAGAAATCAATAATTTATCGAATAACCTTAAAGCTGAATGCCCTCTTAATATTGCAGCTTTTGCTGATGGGAGGACTAATATAGCGGCGTTAGATGCAATGAATGAGTTCTTTTCTAACGTTGGTGAATACATTTCTCCCAACAGAGACTGTGCTAATTCGTTTTCAATACTTCGCTCAAGGCGTGAGAATTCAGTTATATTTTCCCCAGTTACTTCCCAAGAAGTCATCAGCTTCATTGCCAGAATTCGAAAGAATGTCGCCGCTGGACTAGATGACCTGAGCAGTGTCCCTATTAAACATGTAGCACCGATCATAGCCATACCACTCGCATTTATAATCAATCAAATGATTGAAACTGGTATCTTTCTTTCTGACCTTAAAACAAGCGCGCATAACCCGGTCCACAAAGGGGGAAGTGTTAGTGATATATCAAACTATCGCCCGATATCTGTGTTGCCCATATTGTCTAAGGTTTTTGAGAATGTTGCTAACGCTCAACTTACAAATTTTCTTACTAAATACCATGCTATCAGCGATTCACAGTACGGCTTCCAGAAAGGAAAATGAGTTAAAATGGCCTTATTACAAATCAAAGATGAAATACTTAAAATATTGATAACAGACAATTCACTGTAGGCTTATTCATTTACCTCGGGAAAGCAGTTGACTGTGTAAATCATAATATATTACTCTCAAAGTTGCAAGATTACGGCATATGTGACGTTGCCCTTGATCTTATCAAAAGTTACCTCTCAGACAGGAAACAGTGTGTAAAAGTTGGTGACCTCACGTCTTCGATTACAACAGAAAACATGGTGTACCTCAGGGGTCGATCCTGGGACCTTTGTTGTTCATTCTGTATTTCAATGACATGTGCAATTTGCCTCTTTCCCCGAAAATGGCCATGTACGCTGATGACACAAATTTTTTTTCTCCGCACAAACCGTAACTGAATTGAACACTGTCATAAATAGTTATTTGATCAAACTTGAAGAGTGATTGCATAAAAATAAATTAACCTTGAATGTTAAAAAGACTAAGTATATGACCTTCAAGCCACATAACAAAGCCTGTGACACTGAGCTAGTTCTAAATTTTCAAGGTACAGCTTTGCAGCGTGTGGCATCAGAAAAATTTTTAGTCGTATGGTTCGAAGAAACCATGTTGTGGAATACGCATGTTAGCAAGATGGCGATACAATTAAGCAAAACAGTTGGCTGCCTATATAAGCTGAGAGAACTACTTCCAGCGAGGCTCAAAAAAGCAATATATTTTGCTAATTTCTACTCTCGTCTTTCATACTGCATTTTAGTTTGGGGAGTTACAACCATCCATAATTACAATAAACTGCAGCGACTACAAAAAAAGGTGTAACGAATTCTCGAGAACTTTTATGGAAACCCAAGCCAGCTATCTATTGATCCCTTGTTTACTAAACATAATATGCTTAAAGCAACTAAATTACATGATTACAAACTGTCTCTCTATATGCATAAACATAACCTTCCAAATAATGCACACCCTCCCTTTCATGCTTACAGCTTGCGTACGGAACCAAAACCAGTGCCGCGTACACGTACAAATTATGGTCGGTCCACTCTTGACTACCGCATACCATCACTGTATAATAAACTAAAAACCCAGATTGACTTTACTTCCCCGCTTAACAGATTTAGATAAGAATTAAAAAAAATTGATGAGGCAATGAGTATTACTGCGATCCAAATTAATGGCACTGACCAATAAGAACTGACACCACTACTCGACCGACGGGCAACTCGTTGGTTTTTAATCGATTAACTCTTGTTTGCATCATAATGTGCTAGCGTGTATTGGCTTTTTGTTTTAATGTATTGAAATCAAATACATTATATTGAAATATTACTTTATACCTCTTCACGAAGTGTAAACACTGCATTTCCTATTTGTATATGTTTCATGGTCATATTCATTTTTGACATCTGCTGTATGTATAATTATTAAGAAGTGTAAACACTGCATTTGCTCTAAGTACAAGCTTCATGTTAATATATCTTTTTGACTGTGCTGTAAAGTCCACTGCGTGATGCTACTTGTAGGCCCTCAGGGCCCAGTCAAGCTGTCTGTGACAGCTTTTTCTCTGGGGGACCCCCAACTTGTAGGTTGGAAATAAAGTGGATTTGGATTTGGATTAATGAAAATATTCAGCCGTCACACGACGAGTGGCCATATCGACGAACTTCACAATAGGCGGTGATCTGACGCCAATCGTGTGCTGGCCAGTCCCTGTAACCAGCTAATAAACATCCAAACTCGCAACCAATCAGAATTCGCCAGAACGAGCGAGCATTCTCATATATCCGGCTCCTGATTCGCCGCCTCTTGCGAACTTCACAATCGTACGCACTTGTTGTGAGACGACGCGCAGCCCTTGCTTGCCTCTGCGTCCAATCTATTCGCATCGGCAATCAACATATCTCAAACTCATGTTGTTATGGGCTTCGTAGCGCTGTCTCCTCCTGTTGTAACTTTCCGCGCAGTTACGAAAGAAGTTGATGGCTGCCTACGAGTGCTACAACACGACAGCGCCAATGATGCGGCCGGTACGCGAGAATCCAGACTGGATCCTCAGACAGGCAGCTCGGTGCACATTTTGTAGCGAAAGCTACATTGGTCACGAACTCGCAGTTTCGCGGTGCTCGCATGCAGTCCCATCGTGGTCGCACCGCACCACGTGACTGGTCACGTGACCAAACGCGTGACGAACCACTTGACCAGCCATGGCGCCACCTCCTCGCCATCTGTCTAAACAACAATGTCTCCTCTTTAATGTAACAGCAACTAGCCAGACAACCAGACTAACCTGGACTTTTGACTTGCAATCAAGATTAACCAAGGCTAACCAAGCAATGCCTTAGCTTTCGCTACATATATCCTGGCATAGCCGAGCTTAGCCACTGCAAATTTTTTATTTACAGCATGTGGGCTCAACTTTGTGCGTAGAAAGACACTACTTAGGAAAAGTGACGGCCAAAAATTCAGGGGGGCACTTTGTTGACCTAAAGTGCGGTGAGGCGAACGCCTTTAGCGCGGTGTTGCTGCTTGTGTCGCTGATGTGTGGCGAAGATGTTGATTAAAGACCACCCAATTGTTTGGTTCACGGCACTTTCGCTCACATTCATTAGTGAGCGCACGCTAGGTTGCTGGAGAGCGTTTAGGAGGCATACTTCCAGACCGGCGTTCGGAGGCGTCTGGCAAGATTGCCCGGGGAGCGCTACTCTAGAACGATGGTGGCGCCACTCAACGAGGCCCCACGCATGCTTAGTACGGTGAAGCGCAGGTGCATTGTCTGGTGGCGCCTTGCGGATGCGTAGTTCCCAGTTACGACATACCACACCAACCACTAGTGTTACTAACTAACAATTACTAAAACCTTATTTCTAATTACTTATAACTAATTAGCTGTTTAACCAGCTTCTAATAACTAACTGTGAGGGCACTTGTCTGCTTACGTGGAAGAATGCGAAAGCGTGTGTTTTGAGGGAAGGAAAGGTTTTTGAGGAAAGGACGCAGTAGCTCCTAGATCTCGTCTCGGTGGACACCTCATCTGTGTTTGATTGACAGCTATAGTGTGACACTTTTCTGCGAACATCCCCACTGGCAACTCATGGGCCTGCAAAAGCTTTCGCCTTAATGTCTATAAATATTTGTCTCCTTCAATAAATGCAGTCAAACCTATTCAAGGACGCTCAGCAAAAGAAGCTGCATCATTGGCAATTACGGTTCCCCTTAAATCAGTCAGCGCAATGCGCAATAATAAAACTTTTTTTTCCTTGGCAGCTCTCGAATTCTATCTGCAAAGTACGCGAAACAGTAAACGCGTGATTTTCTTTGTTTTAACATCCGCGCGCCAAGTGCACAACAGGAAAAATCTTCAGTAACGCTTACCAGTGCGCACCGGTCCTGCGTGACGCGCTAAATAAAACAAAAAGGTGTTTTTAGAAGACAGCTTAAGCATGGCGCATGTACAAGTACAATAAATACGCCTAGAAATGAAGTATCAAGCAGCCAGCGTCATTTTCCTGAGACGGCCGATACTATGGGTGCTTGGGAAAGGTATTGCATTCTTGGCGTCGCTCAAGGGGATCGATCATTGTAAGGACCCATGGCGTATGTCACGGTCCGGCTGCCGCGCACAATGGAACAAGCAGCAGTTACGACTGAGCTCGTGAAACGTCTGTGCAGACGAAGGTTAAGTCAAAGAGATGAGTGTGCTAGGTAGTAGGAGTACCTCGACCGGCCGGGTTGGAATCGTCAAGGAACGCAATTTTTTTTAAATAAAAACGCACTGTGATCAGTTGGGGGTAGCGGAATCGACAAAATTTTGCACCGGTCGTTGAACAGATGCCACTCATTCGCTGGGCGGTCTATGTAACTGGCCATCAGACATTCAAACTCGCGAGCAGTCACAAGGTGCGAAAACGACCGAACATCCTTCTCTACGCAGCGACCGATTTGCCGGCCCTGTGCCGACGTACAACGTAGTCTGCTCGAACTGACAGCTTTATATTTTCTCCCCCCCCCCCTCGCACCATAAGAGTGAGATTTGCAAACATAAGGAATGGCAGCGCCAAAGTAATGCTGCGGGCTTCTTTTCATTTGTTCATTTTTACTTGTTGCCCGCCTGCTTGGATCTATAATAAACTCTGCAGCACGAAATCAAAAATAAATAAATCAAACTTGACATTGGTGTGCGCCTGCGATGACACGAAGTGTAGCCGTTGCTAGCTTCTGCAGAAGCAGTTGTCTGCTTTGAATTAATCCGCACCTACAGTCGATAAGTATCGAACACATGATATTACCACAGTACGAATCCATCCATTGGCGCCGTACCGCGGCCGAACTGTTTCAGATTAGACTTGCCATGCCTTGGGTATTCGAGGGGCTGGAGGGCTGTCATCTTCCTCGCTAGAGCTCCCTGCTGTCTTGCATGCCCAGCACGTCTAATTAAACGTGGTCTGTGTGCTTCAACCGCTTTTCGGTGACATGTGGTGAAGATGCTGGGTAGCGTCCCATGTACTCTGACTGCGAGGACACTCTTGACGCCTGTTCTCCGCGCGTGGACTCAACACCCGTGCACAAGGTGAGCCGCCGTCTACGAGGCCTACAACCGGAGTTCGGCCAACTAACAGCGCCGGTAAGGACCATGAAATCCACCGCGGCCAGCCAGACAACTCAGCATTCCGGGAATGCCCAGCCATTCGTCCCTCACGCACCTCGGTCGCCACCACCGTTCCACGGGGACAGGTTCGAGGACGTCGAAGACTGGTCGGCCAGCTTTGACCGAGTGGCAGGGTTCCAATGAGTGGGACGGCAAGCGCAAATTCCGCAACGTGTACTTTGCGCTGCAGGACTCAGCCAAAACGTGGTTTGAGAACCACGGAGCTTCCTTTACCACCTAGGAGGTTTTTCGTCGATAGCTGCTAGCGACATTTACTACCAGCGAAAGAAAAGAGAAGGCTGAAGTCGCCCTGCACTCGAGATCACAGGAGCCGAACGAGAGCGTCGCGATGTTCATCGATGACATGACACGACTATTCAATTAGGCTGACCATGCTATGACCGAGGTCAAGAAGGTACGCCACTTAATGAGCGGCGTAAAAGAGCAGCTGTTTGCCGGACTGGTCCGTGACCCGACAAGAACAGTGTCCGACTTTGCCGAGGTGGCAACGGATATCGAGCGCTCTCTGCAGGAACGGAGAGCGCAGTACGGACGTCAGGCTACTGTAGCAGCCGCTTCCCAGTACGCGCCTACGTCGCTGCCCGCCGAGGAGCTTCGGGAGCTTTAAGAAGCTTTGTGCGCGAGGAACTGGCGGAACTCCGCTTTGAAGCTCCGCAGGCCAGCGTCGCTGCCGTAACGGACGTGGTCCTCAAGAAATCCGACGAGTTGTGCAGCCGCCCCCAGCTCCACACCCGGCGCCCTCCGTTATGACATACAGCGACGTACTCTGAAGTCCTGGGCAAGCGATGTGAGCCTTTTCCCCCGTCGCTCCTGTGCCATCTCTGCGGTACCCAATCGCAGCAGTTCTCTCCGTGCCGCCGGAGTCCAGGCCCCCCATGAGCAAAGCGCACGTGTGGCGTACGCCAAACAATCGGCCGTTCAGTTACCACTGCGGGGAGCCCGGCCACGTCCTCTGTCACTGCCTTTACCACAGAATGGGTTTAAGGGGGTTTTCGCCTGACGCACCTCGGCCGCGCTACGGTTAACTACCACAGCATATCGAGCAGTACCTGGCTGATAACGTGCAGCCCTCAACCTTGCAGCGACGCTAGTCTCGATCGTCATTCCCAAGGCGGTTCTCTTCGGCCAGCCACTGGTCTTCCTCTCGCCAGTTCAGACAGAGGTATGTCCCCACATCGGGAAAGCTGAAGACGGCGTCCTCCGGGGGTAGGGCCGCCGCTTCTGGACCGAGTCAAGAGTCTCCACCCGAAGATTCGCCGCGACGCTCCGACCGACAACGCCCTGACCCGACGACCTCGAGAAAGGTTCTGACCCCTTGGTCTGTTCCGCAGATCCGGACAGCTGGCGGCCATGGGGTATCCACGATCGGAGTCTGCACTTCACGAATCCAGATTCGTGGTGTTACTTTTCCTGGTTGCTTTGCTGTGTTACCTGAGTGTTCCAAGGACCTCATACTCGGTTTGGATTTCCTTCAGGAGTACTGTGCCGTTATCAACTTCAGGAGCTAATCGTGTCGTTTTCCAACCAAGGCCCTATCCACGACGATACCGAGCCACGCAGGGCTAAGTTATGCGTCTGTGACGACCACGTATTGATCCCGTCAAGACCCAGCATGTTTCTTACCGTAGAGTGTGATAACGGCCCCGGCACTCGTGACATCGCTGAAACCATCATCTCGCTGCTCCTGGCTTTGGCAAGTCTGTGTAACTCGCGGAATTATTGAATTCAACAGTGGGCGAACCGAACTTTTGGTGACCAATCTTGGTTCTGAACCTCTGTTTGCCTGGCAAAACAGCTATTGCGTATTCGAATTACTTAGTGTATTCGCGGGACAGCACGCGTTATCCGAAATCCCGGCATCAGTGGAGGCACCGACCACTCCCATAAAAACCGACGTGAAACCGAACCCCCCGTCTAATCAGAAACGCTGCCTGGGGATCATTATCGAATCTTTCCGCGTCTGTTTTGCTTCGACCCCCAAAGTTAGGCACACTCCGCTCACAAAGCACCGCATTGTAGTTGACGCCAACCAGCGGCCGTTACGTCAGCCGCCTTATCAGATCTCTACTAAGGAACATGATGCCATTCGCCGACAAGTTTATGAAATCCTCCAGGACGACGTGATACAGCCATCGACGAGTCCGTGGGCATCGCCTGTTGTTCTAGTGGCGAAGAAATATGAAACCCTACGGTTCTGTGATTACAGACGTCTAAACAAAGTCACCGACAACGACGTTTATCCCCTGCCACGCATTGATGACTCCCTGGATCGGCTACGCCACGCCACGTACTTCTCATCGCTAGATTTACGCAGTGGCTATTGGCAAATCGAGGTCGACGAATGCGACCGGGAAAAGACCGCCTTTATTACACCAGATTGTCTGTACGAACTCCGGTGCTCCCTTTCGGCCTGTGCTCGGCTCCTGCCACCTTCCAGCGGATGATGGACATCATGCTTGCCGATCTAATATGGCAGTCCTGCCTCGTGTACCTGGATGACGTAGTCATCTTCTCCGCCACGTTCGAAACGCACCTGAGGCGCCTGCGCGCTGTGTTCGTCGCAATTCTTTCAGCTCGTATTTCTCTCAAGCTCGAAAAGTGTCACTTCACTCTCGAGCAGTTGAAGTTTGTGGCCCGCAAAGCGAGCGCTAAGGGAGTTAGCCCTTACCCCGATAAGACAGTCGCCGTCGCTGGTTTTCCCGCGCCAACCGATAAGCGAAGCGTGCGCCGCTTTCTGGGTCTTTGCGCCTATTATCGGCGTTTTGTGCCGAACTTCTCCCAGATCTATGAGCCGCTCACTCGCCTCACGAAAGATTCCGAACCGTTCTTCTGGGGCCTGGAACAACAGAAGGCATTTGAAGAACTCCGAACTCGTCTCCAAAGTACGCCCATCCTTGGAAACTTCGACGAGTCAGCCGCCACTGAACTGCACACAGACGCCAGCAACATCGGCCTCGGTGCGGTCCTTGTGCAGTGGCAGAATGGTCCCGAACGCGTCATCGCATACGCAAGCCGCACCTTGTCACGCTCCGAGGTGAACTATTCCACTACTGAAAAGAATGACTGGCCATTGTGTGGGCAGTGACCAAATTTCGCCCGTACTTATATGGCCGCCCTTTCAGGGCCGTCAGTGACCACCACTCGCTGTGTTGGCTGGCGAACCTCATAGATCCCTCGGGACGGCTTGCACGCTGGAGCCTTCGCATTCAAGTGTTCGATGTCACCGTCGTTCATAAGTACGGTAGGAAGCACACTGATGCCGACTGTCTGTCTCGTGCTCCTACCGAGAACAACCGAGCTGATCCCGACGCCGATTCTGTTTTTCTCGGCGCCATCTCTACGTCCGTCCTCACTCAACACCGAAGAGACGACAGTGAACTACGGCCTCTCATAGAGTATCTTGAAGGCAGCGCTGAGTCGCCGCCGCTAATCTTCTAACGTGGACTGTCCTAATTCTGTTTGAGCGATGGCGTTCTGTATAAGAAAAAAATGGCGGTGGTTTAGCTCTGGTTAAACCTGGAGTGACGCGATAGCTACAGCTGGCCGACTGAATCTTGCTCAGTTGAATTGCAAAGTCAATCTTTCGCCGCTCTGTTTCGCTGGGCGTTCCTTCTTCCTCTTCGTCCCACTTGACACGGTGCGTGTACACAGCTATAGCAGCTCGGTTTCGACGGCACCGCCGGCAGCAGCAGCTGCTGAGCACCACGTGGCTGGTCACATGACCAACCACTTGATCAGCCACGGCGCCGGCAGCTGCTCCGCACCACGTGACCAAGCACGTGACAGCGTGGCGGCACCGCCACGCTCAAGGCTCGGAATGCTATCGAAATGTAGCGGTCGCTACAAGATTACAACCCGACGGAAGATGTCTATCTGCTCGTCGTACCTGCGGCCTTGCGGGACGGAGTCCTGCACGCATGTCATAATGACCCAAATTCTGGTCACCTGTGTTTTTTCCGCACTTTGGCGCGGATACGCCAAAAGTACTACTGGCCTAGGATTGCTGCAGTTGTCCAGCGTTACGTCAGCACTTGCCGCGAGTGCTAACGTCGCTAGACGCCGCTGACTAAGCCAGCCGGAGTACTGCAGCCTATTTATCCGCCACAAGTCCCCTTCCACCAAGTCGACTTAGTGGGCCCATTTCCGGTGTCCTCGCTGGGACACCGCTACATTCTGGTCGACACCGACTACCTCAGCCGGTACTGTGAAACTAAAGGTCTCCCTCGTGGTACCGCTTCCGAAATTGCGAACTTCTTCGTTCAAAACATTGTGCTTCGTCACGGTGCGCCTATCATCGTTGTAACTGACAGAGGAAAGGCGTTCACCTCGGCCCTTACGCAGGAGGTTATGCGCCTTAGCGGCACTAGTCACCGCAAAAAAACCGCTTACCACCCTCAAACGAACGGCCTCACCAAACTGCTCAACAAGGCGATCGCCGACATGATTTTCATGTATGTTGACGCATGCCCCCGCAATTGGGCGCCATACTCCCTTACGTCACATTTGCCTATATTACTGCTCTACAAGAAACGACGCGCTTCACTCCATTTCGTTTAGTGCATGGTCGCGAAGCCACAACCATGCTGGACGCAATATTGCTTCCGACTGGTACTACCTCATCTGTTATGGGTGCTGTCCAACTCGTTCGTCACGCCGAGGCCGCCCGCCAACTCGCCCGACTGCGCATCCGACACCAGCAAGCAAATTACAACGCTCGCCGCTATGACCTCCGCCACCGAGGTGTTAGTTACCAGCGCAGCGAACAAGTCTGGGTTTGGAGCCCAATCAGCATGTGTGGGCCTTCCGAAATGCTTCTGCGCCGATATTTTGGCTTCTACGAGGTACTCCACCACGTCAGTGAGGTGAACTATGAAGTTCTCGAAGGAACCGTTCGCTCTTCTAGATGGCCGACATCAGTAGTCGTCCATGTCGCACGGATGAAGCCCTACCACGCCCTCTAGCGCCTCAGGCATACCTACATCACCCGCCAGACACATGCGGCGTCCCGCTTCTCATTGCTGCGGGTCCTAGTCGGTGCTCTTCAGAGAGGGAAGTGTTGCCACAGTACGAATCCATCCAGTGGCACCGTACCACAGCCGAACTGTTTTAGCTAGGATTTGCCATGCATTGAGCATTCGAGGCGCTAGAGGATTGCTATCTTCCTCGCTCGAGCTCCCTTCTGTCTTTCACACCCAGCACGCCTAATTTAAACCTGTACTGTGTGCTTCAACCGTGTATCAGTGACAATATAACTGCCTCGCGACGATTCCGTGTCCTATTTAAA
This sequence comes from Amblyomma americanum, assembly GCF_052857255.1. Lineage (NCBI taxonomy): Eukaryota > Metazoa > Arthropoda > Arachnida > Ixodida > Ixodidae > Amblyomma > Amblyomma americanum. The sequence goes on from NC_135500.1 coordinate 66,931,383, forward strand.
CATTCTGCGTTTTTGTTCAAAAGAAGTTAACAAACTTCCACTAACAGAGCACGCGAGCGCCAACAATGGGGCCGGTACGCGAGAGTCCAGATTTGAGCATCCGACAGGAAGCAAACGCACTCCATTGATTTCAAATTGCAGCGTCAACTTAGTGCGTACACCAGCATAGTTAGCAACAGAGACACCAAATACTTCTACGATTTTTTCTCTTTCCATCAGCACACTCTAACGTCGTGAAAGGCGCTCAGCAAAGGAAGGTACATCAGGGGTAATTAGGGTCCACTAGAAATTACAGTCACAGCACGTTTAGATTCATAAAACTTTATTTTTTCTTTGGCCGTGCTCGAATTACACCTCTAAGCTATGCAAAATAGTGGCAATGAGATCGTATTTTTGATTTCCGCGCACCAAGTGCACTACAGCAAAGATGTTCAGTAATGCTTACCACTGCGCGCCGGTCCTGCGTGACCTACGAAAGGAAACAAGTGGGAGTTTTTCCAATGCAGATTAAGCATGACGCACGTTCACTTACAATAATTATGCATTGAAATGAAGCATTAATGTGACAGTACCAGATTCTACAATCCGGATTAACGGCAGCGCAAGTCACAAAATTCCCTGATAGGTCGAGAGAGGCTTCGCGACATTGTGATGTAATCACAACCGGCCCACCCTACTGTGAGCATTCTTCCCATCGTCGTAGGTTGGAACTAATTTAACGGTTGGTAGAGAGAGGTAGCGTTACCTGGTGACGTAATCGCAACCTACCCACGGAAGAAGAAAGAGAAGAGGAGAAATAGAAGCAAAAAAAGGATAGCGGGGAAATCCAGTTACAACTAGTTAGTGGCCTGGGGTAGCGATGAATAGCCACGTTTTCCTTCGCCTCGCTGATTCAGCTCTATGATCGAATTGGACCGCTTGAGTGTTGAAGAGTGCTTCAGGAGTAATCGCAAATGCATAAAAGTAACACAGAAACAGCGAAGCAGCAGCAATGGGGATCACTAATCCTGCCTGTCTCATTCCGCTCTTAAGGTCCATTAAGCGTCCCCTAATCATTTATGACCGGTAGAGTGAATCGCATGAAATGGCCGGTACGCAGGGTGCTTAGGAGTGGTCTTGTATACTGAAGATTACAGGGATGATGTCTGGGGTAGCAGCAGGAGGCGCATCACTATAAGGAGCCAGGGTGCCAACTTTAAATTTTCTTCCTTCCCGCGTACTATACGGGAGTGCGATTTGCCGACATAATAAATGGCAGCAGGTAGTAATGCTGCATGCCTCTTTTCGTTTGTTCATTTTTACTTGTCGCCCTACTGCTTGGATCTTTAATAATATCTGCAGCATGAAATAAAAAAAATAAACCTTCACTATCGTATGCGCCTGCGAAGAGGCGAAGGCGTTGCCCTTGATTGCTTGTGCAGAAGTTGGCTGCATTGAATCCATCCGCCCCTACAGTCGACAAATCTCGAACACATAATATTACTGGCTTGTGACGATGCCCTCTACTATTTAACTTACTGCGTTCTTGCTCTAAATAGTGGTTCGGCTGTCTTGGTGTCGCAAGTTCTGTCATCAACCCGCAGCCAAACTGCATGTGACCGCAACATAGCATACGTCATGCTACCATTTTCGACTCTACTGACAGCCTGCATTTCCCTCTTTGAGTACGCAATTTTATAAAATCCTTCCTTGAAAGAAGAATATTTGCTACACGCCTCGGTGATGACTCCATAGCATCATTTGTCGCTTTTCCCGGTGTACCCCAGGGCTCGGTAAAGTTACCAACGCTGCTTAATACTCCCCTCATTCCCCTTGCATGGCGCTTACATGATGTCCCAGACGTTAAGTTCTTACTGTACGCTGATGATTTCACGGCGTCGAGTACTCACCATGATGACTCAAGCGGTGGCCCTAGAGTAAGCCTTAGATATTACCGTGAATTATGCTATGTCTATTGGCCTACAGCTTTCCGTAAACAAATCTACGTTCATGTCAGTGGCCAACAGATGGCGACGCCCTAAACTCGCTGCCACGCCAATCCGTCTCTAACTATCTGGAACCCCACATCAAGAATGTTCGACATTGAAAATTCTGGGTTTGCAGATCAATCAGTTCGGAATAGGCATTGACTGGCTTTCTCAGGCTAAAAAGCAGGCGTTGCATACGTTTGGCCTAATCAGACGTATTTCTCCCAAAACCGGCGGCGCACGCTCCCATGTAGCACGACATTTGGTGAGGGTGGTTTGGCAACGGTGCCTCATTTAGTAAAGCACAGTTCCAACGTTTAACCAAAGCACAGTGGGATCGTCTGGAAGCCGTCAAACGAGAGGCTATGATAACCATCACTTCCCTTCCCCGCATCACACCGCTAGTGGCACTTAAGAGAATGCTCAGCTTAACACATTTGATGAGCTTTTGTAGCAGCGCCGTGATGTTCGTAGCCTTAAGGCCACCGTTTTGCACTCACCGCGAGCACTCCGAACTTAAGCTTCACCCCACACTATACTGTCACCGCCACACTCGGTTTTTCCTCCATGGGACTATGTCCAGCTGAGCGACAACAAGCCTACCGATCTTCGTCGACCCACCTCAACATATGCGACATCGTCCCTTCGCGAGCGAATCGCGGAACGATATATCCACCTGCCCCGCGGCTCCGTCTTATATGCGTAGATTCGAGCATCCAGCGCTGGGAAACGATTGCAGTTTTCTAGTACGGGCAGTCACACTTTATTTTTCGTTCTTTTTATAGTCCCACAATTATTTTTGTCACTGGAAGCCTGCACTTTTCAAGCTGGTCACTTTTCGATAAGCAGAACCTCCCTCTTCCTTGTCTACAGAGCTAGTTGCTATACAAGACGCGCTTCACTCTGTAGCCGCAGTTACCTTGCTTCCTAAAGGCAACATTGTCACCCGTACTGACGCATTTCAAGCTACACGTCTACTCCGACACTTCAGTCGCAGCCCAGAAATCTGCCACAATGTAACTCATCTGGCGGCTCGCACCCCGCAAGCCATTCGAATTGAAGGGGTCCCACGTGACCTGTTGAGTTCACAAAGCTCTGCAGATTCTGCAACCCGCTTGGCTACCGTACCCACAGCAATGCCTCAATTCCTCAACATGGATGACGCTACCCTCTTTCCCACTCTTAAGAAAGGAAAATATCCGGTACCGCACACGTGCTCTCGTCCCTCCATGTTTGACAACCCTCCCCCGCACTTTTACCCGAGCATAAGAGGTTTTACTTCGTAGGATCCGGGTCGGGGTTGCCCTCACTACTGCCGTCATTCGGACGTGGCCTCACGTTCGCCACTTATTTCCCCGCCCAGGTACCCTGCCTGCCACTCGCAATTTACTGAGGCTAATATTCACCACCTGTTGTGGGTTTGCACGGCGCTGAAGCCAACCATGCAGAGTTCGCCACCTGGCAGCAGCAGGTTCCCCGCCGCACAACCCGCCGTCATAAACTGCTTGGACGCAGAGGCCACATCATCGCTCTCTACTCGCCTTCGTTAGATTGGGCCACCTTTTCTACTTCATTTAGCACCCACCCACTTTCTTCCTCTTGCTACCTTCCCGACTCCCTTTATGCCTTGAGGCAATAAATGAAGTTATCAAACATAACACTATAGCTACCAGTACCGACAGCAAATACCTCTAGAGATTTTTCTCTTTTCACGAATCCACTAAAGTCTCGTCAAGGACGCTCAGCAAAGGATTGTGCTTCAGCGGCAATTAGGGTCCACTATAAATTACAAACGCAGCACAGTTTAGATTCATAAAACTTGATAATTTTCTGTGCTCACAGTACAATTTCATCTGCAAACCGTTGCTAAATTTTATATTTTTTTTCGCGCACCAAGCACACTACGATGTACAATAGACGAATCGTTCATCCGAAGCCTTTCATCCTGCACCAGTCTTCTGCTATCAGTGCCTGTGACAAGGTCACATCAAAAAGTTGTGCCGTGCATCCCAAGACAGTCTGCTCAAACCACCAGCAAATGACCTTCCCTCATTCAGGTGTCCATTTTGTTAGACAAATGACTACGACGTCACTTATTCTAAATGCCCTCAAATAAACGTCGTCCGGTGGCTACACCAACTCAAGCTGGAGTCAAGATCTCCAACCAGTTTGCTGCTCTGTCCACCGCCACAGATGAGTTTGATGAGGAAGTAGAATTTCCGCCGATAATCTCCTCTATGCCTAACAAGATCTCTGCCATCGATGACCCGATAGCCAACGTTCTCCAACAACTTGATCAGCTTGACCCTCTGTCTTACTACAACATCCACATCTACCGCCAGTTCAGCCTGTTTTCCAAGTGCCTCCTTTGTCCAATGTACACAATCGTTCAGGCTCAAAATATGAACAATCCGAGAAATCTGTAACTACATCTTCAATGTCATATCTGATCATCATGTTGCAGCAACTCCCTCAGATGATTGCGTCTGTTTTGGAAGCAAATGGCCGCTAACAATAATAATTGGTTCTTGGGGAAAGGAAATGGAGCAGTATCTGTCTCATATATAGTTGGACACCTGAACCGCGCCGTAAGGAAAGGGACAAGGGAAGGAGTGAAAGAAGAAGGGAAGAATAGGTGCCGTAGTGGAGGGCTCCGGAATAATTTCGACCACCTGGGGATCTTTAACGTGCACTGACATCGCACAGCACACGGGCGCCTTAGCGTTTTTCCTCCATAAAAACGCAGCCGCCGTGGTCGGGTTCGAACCCGACCGCAGCCGTGGCCTAGTGGCTTGGGCGCCCGTCTCGGCTGCGGGAGGAGGTCGGTTCGAAACCCACCGCCGGACACCCACCGGTAAAAATGGGTACAAGCGGCCCCCGGCCTGGCGCCCGGCTTTCTTTAGGGGTGTTCGCTTGGGAGAAGCTCCGTAAACCCCGCTGCGCCCCTCGCGGGCTAAACCGCAGTTTCGAACGACCTCGCAGGCTGCAAAAGGTGGCCGCTAACACAACTTCCCATGTCGTACAATGGAACTGTCTGGGTCTTACTAATAAGCTCCCTGAATTGAAGCTGCGTATTCAAGAAGGCAAACTCTCTTCCTGGGCTTTCCTTCGACAGGAACATAATGCCATCATTGCTTCCTCTGGTTATTATGCGTATCACTATTCATCAATACCCGACCGCCGCTGTAGTCTTGCTCCTGGCAGAGCAGCTATATATGTTCATTGTTCGACACCACATTCTCCCGTCGAACTATCTCGTTGGTGCAATACCGGTCAAGAAATAATTGCCATTCTCACTAAGCCGCAACGCACTCCAGTATTATTGGTCACTTTTTATGGTCGGCCCCATACTAGTTGGAGGATATTTTAATGAGCAACATACAGCCTGGGGATACACTCATAACTTTAAACGTAGACATCAGATTTACGACACGTTTTTCGGCTAGTCGTTTACACTTCTTAACAACTAAACTAATTATAGCCGCCCGCGTGCTCCTCCATCAACTCCGGACCTTACGTGGTGGCTGTGTCGCGGCAATCCTCACTGGTCTTGTGAAGCAGACACCTGGGGCAGTGGTCACTCCTCGATTCTAATTGACTATGACTCCAGTACATTACGTTAAATTCGCCGCAAGATCCATGTCATTTCTTGGGACAGTCTTCGCACAGATCGTCGCCTCGTCTCAGTAACTCCTGCCTAAGCCCCTTCCACATTCATGCTTGTCTTAACGGAGAACACAATTTGTTCCACTGTCAACCAACCAAATCCTGACTTCCACCTCTTTAATCTCTGGGCAAGACGCAAGCAGCTGAACGTATACGTCACTCACCATCTGTCAGATCAGAATGCACTAACGGAACTTCATAGAATCACTGCTAAAGCCTGTCGGTATTCTAAACGCCTTCTGTACAAGCGCTGGACAGAGTGGTGTTCTAAACTCAATACTCCTGTCGGCAACCGCCACTTGTGGCGTGCATTTCTTTCCATGGAACGCAAGCAATCCGTCAAGGACTACGCCCAGAGTATTCGCCTTACCCTTCGTCTTTCTCCAGATGAATTCACTTCGCAAGCTGCCCTTCAGTTCTTTCCGAATTATGACTGCTCACCTGCACCTGTTCCAGTCAGTCCGAAACACGAGGCAGAGGATAAGATCACATGCCCGTTAACTATGGCTGAGCTTATAGCTGCCATTGAAGACATCCGGCCTAACAACGCACCTGGTCATGACGTTGTACATTATGCCCTATTCCGGAATCTGGACGGTGAAGCATTGACTTCACTTATCAAGAATATTTAACGAAATCTGGACATCCAGTAAAATACCAACCGATTGGAAACATTCAGTGGTAGTTCCGATACCAAAACCCGGAACACCAGCCACAACTATTGGGGCCCTACGACCGATTTCTCTTACCTCAACTATTTGTAAGCCGCATGAAAAACTGCATGCCCTCGACTCTCCTGGCGGCTCGACCATAATCAGAAATATTTCTCTTCCCAAATTGGTTTCCGACCAGGATACGGAGCTGAGGATGGTCTTGAACGCTTTTACAACGTGATACGTCACTCACCTCACAGCCGTCTCGTTGCACAGTCCTAGCAAAAGATATCACGAAGGCCTACGACAACATTATCCACGAAGCCATACTCAACACTATGTCATTACTTGCAGCAACATAGCACAGTGGGCGAGTTGGTATTGCATCTTAAGGAACGAAACAGCGCAACTAAAACAACTGTATCTCTTTTTCTGGTCCTTCGTTTTAGTTGCGCTATTTCGTTTCTTAAGATACTATGTCATTGCTTAGCATGCGCTTGCAGCTATGTCGAGCAATTCATGCTTTTCTTTCACAACGGACATTTGCTATCCGCCTAAAAGGTAAAACCACAGGCCGCTTCATTTCTAATCGCGGAGTACCACAGGGCTCAGTTTTAGCCCCAACTATATATAACATCTCATTCATTCCTCTGATACACAGTCTCTCCACTCTTCCTAATATTCAAGTATTAGCATATGCAGACGACATCACTCTCTGGTCCACAAATCGCTCAGCTCAGGTGCAGCAAGACTCCCTGCCAAATGCCCTCAATCTTCTTCACAACTTTCTTCTCAATACTGGCCCCTCCCTCAACCTCTCCAAATCCTGCTATGTCTATGTGGGCAATAAAGCTGGCCGCCGTATTTTCAAAGCCACTCCGTTCGGGCTCACTACTGACAATGCACAACTTCCTGAAGGGGAACATACCAACGTTTTGTGCCTGCACGTTCATGCTTCAGGCAAAGGCACGACTTAGTTGTCAGCTATGCGCAAGATTGCAATAAACACACTTGGCCTCATCCGCAGAATAGCCATTCGCTCTGGATGTGCCCGCTCAGATACAGCTCGCCGACTTGTTTGTGCTGTCTTTCAACCTCGGCTCCTATACCAGGGTCAGTTTTAACAACTTACGCAACGACAGTGGTCTACACTTGAAGCACTCAACTACGAGGCCATGCGAGTCATTACTGGCCTACCCCGAGCAACTCCTTTTTGTCTGCTGCAGGAGTACGCGCAGCTAAACAAACTGGAAGATTTAATTACCCAGCGACAAACCAATAGAGCACGGAATGTTTCTCTTCGTCGGATGTTCGAGCCTCAACCGCCTTCATGCATGGGACTACTGTCACATTACATCAAACAAGCGTGCTCTTAAAAAGAAGTCGGAGTTCTCTCCGCCATTACCACCAGCTTTTTCTACACAACATGATGGCTGCATCGTTTACACACATGTCGCCAAACCCCAACGTGAGCATCAACTGCTTCTATAAGCCCGACACACCCTCAACCCTACAGCCGCCAAACCTACTGTACTGACACTTCATCTCTGCCCTTGGAGCTGCAAGAGATTTTAAATGCCATAGCAACTTTACCTGATGACCCTCCTTATAACCAAGTGCACCTATTTACTCATTCAAAAGAAGCTCTGAAGCATCTAAAGAAAGCCCGTGGTACCCACCGGTTTCCCAGGCCATGCATGCTGCTTTTCAATCTTACCCGGTGCCCATACTCATCCACTGGGTTCAAGGTAGCACAGATGTCGATAGCATCGCACCTGACATGACACCTCGTTTAACAGACGTTCCACAAACTCCCCCTGCCTCTTTGCCATCAGATCCACTTCTGACACATTTAACATCTCCAGCCTCCCTAGGGCAGCGTACACGTGCTCTTATTTCCCCGTGTACCTACTCCCTTCTCCCCAACCTATCACGGGTGCAGGAGGTCTCTCTGAGGTGGCTACGGGTCGGAGTGGCCCTAACGCCTGCAGTTCGAAACCAGTGGCAAAGTGAGAAGATTCCAGCGCCTGAAAAATGCCCTCGCTGCGAAGCACCCGCATTTGACACCATTGTACACCACCTATTGTGGACATGTCCAAGAAACTCTCTTCTGCGCGCTCGCATTCTTGAAGATGCAGGCCTGTGTTCAAACAATGACCCGAATTCCCACTTGTGGCTAACGAAAAACATTTACGTCCGAAGATTATGTGACATTTTATACATAACCGGACTTCATGCTTTTTTGTAAAGTATTAAAACATTCGTTAATGACATCACGTTTTGTGCCGTGAGGACAATTTTATCGTCAAAAATAAATAAATAAATTAGTACACTACAGCAAACATGTTCAGTAATGCTTACCACTGCGTGCCGGCCCTGCATGACCTACGAAAGGAAAAAAGTGGGAGTTTTTCCAATTCAGAGTAAGCATGACGAGCGTTCACTTACAATAATTATGCATTGAAATGAATGATTAATGCGACAGTACCATATTTGACAATCCGAATAAATGGCGGCGTGTGTCGCAAAATTCGCTATTTGGTCGAGAGAGGTTACGTGACATTGTGAAGTAATCATAACCGGCCCACCGTACTGTGAGCAGTCTTCCCACTGTGGTAGGTGGGAACTAAATTAACGGTTGGTAGAGATAGGTCACGTGACCTGGTGACGTCATCACAACCTACCCACGCAAATGAAATAGAAGAGAGGAAAGAGAAGCAAGAAAAGAATGGCGGGGAAATCTGGTTACAACTAGTTAGTGGCTTGAGTAGCGCAGAATAGCCACCTTTTCCTTCCGCTCGCTGATTCAGCTCTAAGATCGAAGTGGACCGGTTGAGTGTTATTTATTTATTTATTTGGTACCTGCATCGCAGAGCGGGGGGGGGGGGGGGCATTTTCACATTCACAAAACAAGAAATCATGCACTTAACGCGTGAAAAAAGGCTTCATTTGGTACAACATTAACAATATGTGGCGGCAAGGCATTCCATTCGAGAACTGTACACAGAAAAAACGAATATCGGAGTACGTCACCTTTAAAAGGAAATTCATAAAGCTTTAAATTGTGGTCCCTTCGCTTTATTTGAGACATAGAAAGGCGGATTCAAACATTTCGTTCCGTCTATACCAGTCTTGGAACAAAAAATATTGTGTAAAAATTTTAATCTCAGATTTCTTCTTCAAGTTTTAAGTTCTGGCCACTGAAGATTCCTTTTGCTTTCTGAGATATTGAGTGTCCTGTCATAATTTCCACGGACAAAGCGGCCTGCCTATTTTGAATTTTTTTTCCAATTTATCAATAAATTCTTGTGTGTGTGCGGGTCCCAGCACACTGATGCATATTCGAGTACCGTGCGGACGCGAGTATAATATAGCTGTTCTTTGAGATGCTGTGGAAGATGGCTGAAATTTCTTCTTAACAGTTATAGGATACTAGCAGCTTTCTTTACGATGTAATTAACATGCTTTGACCACCTCAGGTCAGCAGTAGGATAAACGCCTAAGTATGTATAATTTTGTTATTTTTTAAGGCCGCATGGTTTATAGCGTATATATAAGAAGGGTAAGAGCGCTTCACGAAAAGGTGACGTGTAACACTTTTTTAGTATTCAAAGTCATGTCCGAATTATTACACCAGTTATTACAAGAGTGTCAGGACTAATCGCTAATGCATAAAAGTAACACAGAAGCAGTGAAGCAGCAGCAATGAGGATATCTCCTTCTGTCGGTCGCATTCCGCTCTTAAGGTCCACTAAGCGTCCCCTAATCATTTATGACCGGTAGAGCGAATCGCCAGAGATGGCCGGTACGCAGGGTGCTTGGGAGTGGTCTTGTATACTGAAGATTACAGGGATGATGTCAGGGGTAGCAGCAGGAGGCGCATCACTATGAGGAGCCAGGGTGCCAACTTTAAATTTTCTTCCTTCTCGCGTACGATAAGAAAGTGCGATTTGCCGACATAATGAAATGCAGCGCGTAGTAAAGCTGCATGCTTCTTTTCGTTTATTCATTTTTACTTGTCGCCCTACTGCTTCGATCTTTATAATATCTGCAGCATAAAAAAAAATAAATAAACCTTCACAATGGTGTGGGCCTGCGATGAGGCGAAGGTGTTGCCCTTGATTGCTTCTGCAGAAGTAGTTGGCTGTATTGAATCCATCCGCACCTATAATCCACAAATCTCGACCACACAATATTACTGGCTTGTGACGATACCCTCTTCTATTTAACTTACTGCGTTCTTGCTTTAAATAGTGGTTCGGCTGTCTTTGTGCCACAAGTTCTGTCATCCACCCGCAGCAGCCAAACTGTATGTGACATTAACATAACATCACATAAGTGATGCTGCCATTTTCGACTCTACTGACATGCTGCGTTTCTCTGTTCGAGTAAGCAATTTTACAAAAATCCTTCTTTGAAGGCAGAATATTTGCCACACGCCTCGGTGCTGACTCTATAGCATCATTTGTCCTTTTTCGCGGTTCAACCCAGGGCTCGGTACCGTCACCAGCGCTGCTTAAGACTGCCTTCATTCCCCTTGCATGCCGCTTTCATGATGTCCCTGACGTTGAGTTCTTACTGTACCCTGATCATATCACCATGTTGAGTACTCACCATGCTGAATCAAGCGGCGGCCCTACAGTCAGCCGTAGATATTACCGTGAATTATGCTATTTCTGTGGCCTACAACTTTCCGTGAAGAAATCTAGGTTCACGTCAGTGGCCAACAGATGGGGACGCCGTAGATGCTCTGCCACGCCAATCCGTCTCCAACTATCTGGAACCCCACTTCAAGAATGTTCGACAGTGAAAATTCTGGGTTTGTCGATCCATCAGTTCGGAACGGGCACTACCTGGGTTTCTCGACCTAAAAAGCAGCCGTTGCAGACCTTGGGCCTAATCAGGTGTATTGCTCCCAAAACTGGTGGCGGTCACTCCCATGTCGCACTACATTTGATGAGGGTGGATATGAAACGGTGCCACATTCACCAAAGCACCGTTCAAACACTGAACCAGGGCTCAGTGGGATTGTCTGGAAGCCGTCAAATGAGAGGCTATGAAAACCATCACTTCCCTCCCCTATCACATCGATAGTCGCACTTAAAGATAATGCTCATCTTAACACCCTTGATGAGCTTGTGCAGCAGCGCCGTGATGGTCGCAGCCTTACGGTCAGCCATTTTCGCTCACCGCGATCACTCCAAACTTACCCTTTATCCCACACTATACTGTCGCCTTCACTCTCAGTTCTTCACCCATGGAACTTTGTCCTGCTGTGCGACAAATACCTACTGAGCTTCGTCGATCAACCTCATCTTATGCGACATCGTCCAGTCGCGAGGTAATAGCGGAATAAGCTATCCGCCAACCCCATGGCTCAATCATTATATATAACATTACAGCTTCCAGGGCTGTGAACCAACGACTGCAGTTTACTGTCCCTGAAAGTCTGCAACTAACAAGACGGCCAGGTATCGATGCGCTGAACCTCCTTTCTTCTGTGCTGTGCTCGTTACCTTGCTTCCTGCAGCCCACATTGTCATCCGTACTGACGCCCTTCAAGCAACACGTCTACTCCAACGCGTCAATCGCAGCCCATAAATCTGCCAGAATGTGTATCGTCTGGCGGCTGCAATCCCGCAAGCCGTTCGAATTGAGTGGGTCCCACGTGACCTGCTGAGTTCGCAAAGCTCTGCAGATTTTATAACCCACTTGGTGACCCTACCCTCATCAATGCCTCAATTCCTAAGCATGGATGACGCTACCCTCCTTCTCGCAAGAAAGGAACACCTCCGGCGCCGCACACGTGCTCTCGTCCCTCCGTGTGCGATAACCCTCCCTCGCGGTCTTAACCGTGAAGAGGAGGTTGTGTTTTGGAGGATCATGGTCGGGGTTGTCCTCACTACTGCCGTCACTCGGGCATGGCCTCACGTTCGCCACCTTATATCCCCACCCAGGGTGATCTGCCTGTAACTCGCAAGATACTGAGGCTGATATTCACCACTTGTTTTGGGTTTGCCCGGCACTGAAGCCAACCAGAATTCGATACCTGGCAGCAGCGTATCTCCCAACGGACAAACCGTTCTTATATATTGATTGGACGCAGAGGCCACGTCATCGCTCTCTACTCGCCTTCGTTAGGTGAGCCCACAATTTCTCTTTCATTTAACACCCATCCACTCTTTTTTTCTCTTTCTACCTTCCCAACTCCCCTTATGCCCTGAGGTAGTAACGGTATAAAAAAACTATATTTAGCAACAGTGACAGCAAATACCTCAGAGATTTTTCTCCTTCTATCTGTGCACACAAACCTCGTCAATGAGGCTCAGCAAAGCAACGTGCTTCAGCGCCAATTAGGCTACACTAGAAATAACGATCACAGCAGAGTTTAGATTACAAACTTGATTTCTTTCTTTGGCCTTGCTGGAATTCCATCTGCAAGCTATGCAAAATAGTGGCAATGACATCTTGTTTTTGATTTCCGCGCACCAAGCGCACTACAGCAAAGATGTTCAGTAATGCTTACCACTGCGCGCCGGTCCTGCGTGACCGACGAAACGAAACAGTGGGAGTTTTTTCAAGGCAGGTTAAGCATGACACGCGTTCGCTTACAATAATTATGTATTGAAATGAAGGATTAATGTGACAGTACCAGATTCGACCATCCGGATGAATGGCTGCGCATATCACAAAATTCGCTGATTGGTAGAGAGAGGTTACGTGACATTGTGATGTAATCACAACCGTCCCACCCTACTGTGAGCATTCTTCCCACCGTCGTAGGTTGGAACTAATTTAACGGTTGGTAGAGAGAGGTAGCGTTACCTGGTTACGTAATCGCAACGTACCCACGGAAGAAGAAACAGAACAGGGAAAATAGAAGCAAAAAAAGGATGGCGGGGAAATCCAGAGACAAGTTAGTGGCCTGGGGTAGCGATGAATAGCCACGTTTTCGTTCGCCTCGCTGATTCAGCTCTATGATCGAAGTGGACCGGTTGAGTGTTGAAAAGTGCTTCAGGAGTAATCGCAAATGCATAAAAGTAACACAGAAACAGCGAAGCAGCAGCAATGGGGATCACTAATCCTGCCTGTCTCATTCCGCTCTTAAGGTCCATTAAGCGTCCCCTAATCATTTATGACCGGTAGAGTGAATCGCATGAGATGGCCGGTACGCAGGGTGCTTGGGAGTGGTCTTGTATACTGAAGATTGCAGGGATGATGTCTGGGGTAGCAGCAGGAGGCGCATCACTATAAGGAGCCAGGGTGCCAACTTTAAATTTTCTTCCTTCTCGCGTACTATAAGAGAGTGCGATTTGCCGACATAATAAATGGCAGCAAGTAGTAATGCTGCATGCCTCTTTTCGTTTGTTCATTTTTACTTGTCGCCCTACTGCTTGGATCTTTAATAATATCTGCAGCATGAAATAAAAAAAAAATAATCCTTCACTATCGTATGCGCCTGCGAAGAGGCGTAGGTGTTGCCCTTGATTGCTTGTGCAGAAGTTGGCTGCATTGAATCCATCTGCCCCTACAGTCGACAAATCTCGAACACATAATATTACTGGCTTGTGACGATGCCCTCTACTATTTAACTTACTGCGTTCTTGCTCTAAATAGTGGTTCGGCTGTCTTGGTGTCGCAAGCTCTGTCATCAACCTGCAGCCAAACTGTACGTGACCGACACATAGCATAAGTCATGCTACCATTTTCGACTCTACTGACACGCTGCATTTCCCTCTTTGAGTACGCAATTTTATAAAATCCTTCCTTGAAAGAAAAATATTTGCTACACGCCTCGGTGCTGACTCCATAGCATCATTTGTCCCTTTTCCCGGTGTACCCCAGGGCTCGGTAAAGTTACCAACGCTGCTTAATACTGCCCTCATTCCCCTTGCATGGCGCTTACATGATGTCCCAGACGTTAAGTGCTTACTGTACGCTGATGATTTCCCGGCGTCGAGTACTCACCATGCTGACTCAAGTGGCGGCCCTAGAGTAAGCCTTAGATATTACCGTGAATCATGCTACGTCTTCTGCCTACAGCTTTCCGTAAACAAATCTACGTTCATGTCAGTGGCCAACAGATGGCGACGCCCTAAACTCGCTGCCACGCCAATCCGTCTCTAACTATCTGGAACCCCACATCAAGAATGTTCGACATTGAAAATTCTGGGTTTGCAGATCAGTCAGTTCGGAATAGGCATTGACTGGCTTTCTCAGGCTAAAAAAGCAGGCGTTGCATACTTTTGGCCTAATCAGACGTATTTCTCCCAAAACCGGCGGCGCACGCTCCCATGTAGCACGACATTTGGTAAGGGTGGTTTGGCAACGGTGCCTCATTTACTAAAGCACAGTTCCAACGTTTAACCAAAGCACAGTGGGATCGTCTGGAAGCCGTCAAACGAGAGGCTATGATAACCATCACTTCCCTTCCCCGCATCACACCGCTAGTGGCACTTAAGAGAATGCTCAGCTTAACACATTTGATGAGCTTTTGTAGCAGCGCCGTGATGCTCGTAGCCTTAAGACCACCGTTTTGCACTCACCGCGAGCACTCCGAACTTAAGCTTCACCCCACACTATACTGTCACCGCCACACTCGGTTTTTCCTCCATGGGACTATGTCCAGCTGAGCGACAACAAGCCTACCGATCTTCGTCGACCCACCTCAACATTCGCGACATCGTCCTTTCGCGAGCGAATCGCGGAATGATATATCCACCTGCCCCGCGGCTCCGTCTTTTATGCGTAGATGCGAGCATCCAGCGCTGGGATACTATTGCAGTTTTCTGGTACGGGCAGTCACACTTTATTTTCCGTTCTTTTTATAGTCCCACAATTATTTTTGTCCCTGGAAGCCTGCACTTTTCAAGCGGGTCAGGTTTCGATAAGCAGAACCTCCATCTTCCTTGTCTACAGAGCTAGATGCTATACAAGACGCGCTTCACTCTGTAGCCGCAGTTACCTTGCTTCCTACAGGCTACATTGTCATCCTTACTGACGCATTACAAGCAACACATATACTCTGACGCCTATGTCGCAGCCCAGAAATTTGCCAGCATGTAACTCGTCTGGCGGCTCGCACCCCGCAAGCCATTCGAATTGAAGGGGTCCCACGTGACCTGCTGAGTTCACAAAGCTCTGCAGATTCTGCAACCCGCTTGGCAACCGTACCCACAGCAATGTCTCAATTCCTGAGAATGGATAACGCTACCGTCCTTCACACTCTTAAGAAAGGAAAATATCCGGCGCCGCACACGTGCTCTCGTCCCTCCGTGTTTGACAACCCTCCCCCGCACTTTTACCCGAGCAGAAGAGGTTTTACTTCGGAGGATCCTGGTCGGGGTTTCCCTCACTCCTGCCGTCATTCGGACGTGGCGTCACGTTCGCCACTTATTTCCCCACCGAGGGTACCCTGCCTGCCACTCGCAAGATACTGAGGCTGATATTCATCACTTTTTGTTGGTTTGCCCGGCGCTAAAGGACACCGGAATTCGCCACCTGGCAACAGCAGGTCTCCCGCCGCACAACCCGCCGTCATAAATTGCTTGGACGCAGAGGCCACATCATCGCTCTCTACTCGCCTTCGTTAGATCGGCCGAACTTTTCTCCTTCATTTAACACTATCCACTCTTTTTTTTTCCTCTTCCTACCTTCCCAACTCCTCTTATCCTCTGAGGTATAACGTTATAAAAATCACTATAGTTAGCAACAGTGATAGAAAATACCTCAGAGATTTTCTGCTTCTCTCAGTGCCCTCAAACCTCGTCAAGGAGGCTCAGCAAAGGAAAGAGCTTCGGCGCCAATTAAGGTACACTAGAAATAATGATAACTACAGAGTTTAGATTGCCAAACTTTATTTTTTTCTTTGGCCGTGCTGGAACTCGATCTGCAAGCTATGCAAAATAGTGGCAATGGGATCTTATCTTTGGTTTCCGCGCACAAGTGCACTACAGCAAAGATGTTCAGTAATGCTTACCACTGCGCGCCGGTCCTGGGTGACCTACGAAAGGAAACAAGTGGGAGTTCTTCCAAGGCAGATTAAGCTTGACACCCATTCACTTACTGTAATTATGCATTGAAATGAAGCATTTATGTGACAGTACCAGATTCGACAATCCGGAGGAATGGCTGCGCGTGTCGCAAAATTCGCTGATTGGTCGAGAGAGGTTACGTGACCTTGCGACGAAATCACAACCGGCCCACCGTACTGTGAGCATTCTTCCCACCGTGGTACGTGGGAACTAAATTACCGGCTGGTAGAGCTAGGCCACGCGACATGGTGACGTCATCACAACCTACCCGCACAAGAAGAAACAAAAGAGAGGAAAGAGAAGCAAGAAAAAATGGCGGGAAAATCCAGTTAAATATAGTTAGTGGTTTGGTGTAGTGCTTGTTTGTTAGCTACCTTTTCTTTCCGCTTGCTGATTCAGCTGTATGATCGAATTTGGCCGGTTGAGTGTTGAAGAATGTTTCAGGAGTAATCACAAGCGTGTAAAAGTAATACAGAAACACCGAAGTAGCAGCAGCGATGGTCTCTAATGCTGCCTGTCGCATTCCGCTCTTAAGGTCCATTAGGCGTCCCTTAATTTTTTATGACCGGTAGAGTTAATTTCCTGAGATAACCGGTACGCAGGGTGGTTGGGAGTGGTCTTGTATACTGATTATTACAAGGATGGTTTCTGGGGTAGCAGTAGGAGGCGCATCAGTTTAAGAACCCAGGGTGTGTGTCACTATCTGGCTGTCGCGCGCAGTAGGAGTAAGGAGGAGATGTGACCTGAGCTTGTGAAGCTTCTGTGTAGACGAAGGTCAAATCTGTGGAATGAGTGCGGTGGGTAATATGAGCAGCGCGGTTTCCCGGGTTGGAATCGTCAAACAACACGAACGTTTGCATAAAATTGTGAGGTCGACAGAAGAGTGCCCAAAAAAACAAAACAATGTACGTGTCAGGGACCAGATGCCACTCATGCGCTGGCAGGTTCGTGTAGCTTCCTATAAATATTCCAGGACGCGACTAGCCACAAGGCGCCGAAACTGCTAACAGTCTTCTCGATGCGGCGTCCGACTCGCTAAACCTGCGCGAACCTCGCAGTGGTACGCGCTTTTGGTGAGATGGACAGCCTCTGCTTACCTATGCCGTCATAATTTTCTGCGTCGAATCCATGCGCATCTATAATCGGCAAATCCCGAACACACGCTATTACAGGTTCGTGGCTTTGTTCTTTTTTATAACTTTCCGCGTATGCACGTAACAAGGGGTTGATAGATAGCTTCGAGTAATATAGCCCGACAACGCTAACGATACGGTCAGGAGGCGAGAGACCAGATCGGAGCGTCCTACAGGCAGCATGTGCGCTGTTTTGTTTACAAGCTGCAGGCTCAGCTCAGTGCGTAGGACAAAACTACATAAGAAAAGTGATAGCGAACACCTCTAGATGTTTCTCTTCTTCCATCATTAGACTCATGCCTCTTAAAGGGCGCTCAGCAAAGGAAGATGCTTTAGCTGCAATTAGGGTCCGCTTCAAATCGCAGTTACAACTAAATTGAGATTAATAAAGCCTGTTTTTTTCTTGAAATTTGCAGGATTTCACCTGCAAGGTAAGCGCAATAGTCTCGAGTTCTTTATTTCCGCGCGCGGAGTGTACTGCACGAAAGATGCTCACTAATGCTTACCACTGCGAACCGGTCTTGCGTGGCGTGCGAAAAAAAAAACAAATGGGCTTTGTCGAAGGCAAATTAAGCGTGGCTCTTGTAGACCTATAATAATTATGCCTTGAGATGAAGTATCAAAGCAGCAGAGTGAATTTTCTGAGGAGATTTGTACTTTTAATGTAACTGTTTGAAAGTATCTTAACAGCACCCCAAATAAAGAAACGGCCACCCAGGCCCTTGCGCAAACTCTGTTATGCTTAGCATTGCTGTAATGTAAATGGCTGAGAGTAAATCAGGCTTACCAGGTCGGCGCATGGCTGGCCCCTGTTGACAAGAAAAATGAACTTTAATCAATCAGGTGGAAGAAAATAGGACGCAGCCGACGCATAAAAAATAGGCTTATGTCAACGTAGCACAGTCAGTTGATCACAAACCATCATGTGTTAACGCTGTTATAACGACCGAATTGCGTAAAGTTTCGAAATTATGCAAGCATTGCCTTAGCTTGTTGGTTAGTTACGTAACCAATACCATAAGGGCCGATATCTGCGAATCTATCTGACGATGTGGCCTAACTGACAATACACTGTTTCGACAGAATATATTGTTTCCCTATGAGAATACATGAGCTTGAGCATAACAACAAACGAAATATTGCAATTGCTATGAACCTAAATGCCCCTTAAGGTAAGAGCCACAAAACTAAGCCAATAAGTCATGCACTAGAATGTGAGCAATCATAGGAAACATTGAGCAATTGTGGTGTTCACGAATTTCTTTTCTTCAAATAAGTTATCAGATGTCTACCTGTGTACGCATAAACTGGCGAGCCACCAAATTCAACCTTATAAGCAAGGACTTCTGTGCATCGCAAGTAATATGGAAAACATTTTCATTAGATATTATCAAGGTTGCTAATTTAAACAGCATTAAGAATGGCGACGGGTGCTTCTTTGGTAGAACAAGATCAACTAGTGAATTGGTGAGGCTCTCTAACGTAATTCTAGTGTATGTGCCCCTGTTCACTAGGCTACCCTTCAAGCTGAACTGTGTGTGTAAAATGAAGCCACTGTTGGTCTGGAAATAAGCTCTTTGGCCCTGGACACCATTTATACATTTATCTACATACAGAAGCTGTAAACAAAGATGGGGGCAGACCATCCGAGAGCTTTTATGTGTACTGAGCCTCTAGCTCAAATCAAGACTCAGTAATGCTGATCTACTAAGGAGAGCAAAGTTGCAGGCCACTTGGTGAGACACAACGAATAAAACCGCAACATACGCAAGACGGAGTCAGGCGACGACACAGGGCGGCGTTGTTTATAATGACTATATTATCTATACTACTCTACTACGGTGTTCCTTTAACGACTGTACTAAATCTCAGATCGAAACATATCTGTTTATAGTATAGTAATACAACGACTAAAACTAGCGCCTTCAGCTGTCGCCAAGTCTTGCGAGTAATATTCAAGATTATGACGCTATAAAATTCCAAGTACAGGGTGAAAAAACTCGCCCAGCATATGATAGGAATAACTTTATTAAAATGCCGGCAACCGACGGCTATACTTTTCGTGACGTTGACTGAGCGTCGACCCGGGGTTATGCCCTACTCTGCACTACCCCGGTTCGGTCCATTTGTTGTGCGCCGTGAGGCTTGTGCTTTTTGAGCGCACCCCGGGCCTGCCGGGCCTGCTATACAGTTCACTATAGATGAGCTTTTGACGACACTAACAAGGACTAGCTGTTACAAGTTTTGAAAACAACCCAGAAACTTCGCCAGATATTCGCAGCTCCACAAAGAAGCCCGCAGAAAAGATTGGGAGACAGCTGTGACTTCGTAGATTTTGTCTCGCATAGCCGACCATGGGATGTGATAATATGCGCCTGCCTACGACTACAAATAGCATGCGTGGTGTAGCACACAAAATTGCCTGACGTTTTGTTCCTGCTGGACGGTGCACACCAGGCATGCAACCAAGGATTACGATGATGTGACATTTTCTGTTTTACTCACGTGTGTAAAATATGACATTTATCAACTAATACCTCTATGGCCGCCGTCTTCAACTGCCAATAGAGCGTTCCTCAAGAGCGTTCTAACTAAAGAGGAAATGACGCAGAATGAAAGCAGTGCAACGCGTACAAAAGAAGGCCGTGCGCTTTGTTTGCCGCAGGTTCCCCGTCTACATTTCTATCCCAGCTAGGCCGCACTATTAATGCCGCGCGCACGTCGTCGTCTTGAATGCCTCAAATTCATGTAATCTTTAGTCAATTTAAGTGATTTTTCTTCGCTATATAATAATCTGACATGTTCAAAACCTTCACCTAGAAGGAGCCATCACGTCCTGAACATTTCATCAATTTATGCCCGCACAAACTTTTTTTAAGCACAGCGTTTTCCCTCATGCAATTCAAGTCTGGAATTTCTTAGCATCGAACATCCATCATTATCATTAGAAGAATTTTTACAAGCCTATTCCTAATGTTTTATGACAGCTTTATTTCCTTGTATTGTTCCTTATATTGTTGATTCTTTGTATTCTACCCCACTCCTGTAATAGCATCGCGAGAGGCTGCAGTGTGCATAAATAACTAAATAAACGAATAAATTATTCTGTGATGTGAAGTCGCTGTTCTAACCGCCGCGGTGGCTCAGTGGTTATGGCGCTCGGCTGCTGACTCGAAAGACGCGGGTTCGATCCCGGCCGCGGCGGTCGAATTTCGACAGAGGCAAAATTCTAGAGGCCCGTGTACTGTGCGATGTCAGTGCACGTTAAAGAACCCCAGGTGGTTGAAATTTCCGGAGCCCTCCACTACGGCGTCCCTCATAGCCTGAGTTGCTTTAGGACATAAAAACCCCATAAACCATAAAGTCGCTGTTTCATGTTGCACACTGCGACCATGAGCTCCCTATTGTTATAGCTGTTATTGATGCTGTCAGCGGACCACTCACTCACAGTCTTCAAACAATGACTGCAATTTCCACTTGTGGCTAACGAAAAACATTTACGCCCGAAGATTATGTGACTTTTTATACATTACCGGACTTTATGCTTTTTTGTAACGTATTATGACGTTGGTTACTTACATCACGTTTTATGCCGTGTGGCACATTTACCGCCACAAATAATAATAATAATGACACAACACACCACATGGATTTATTATCGGGGCCCTGAAGAGGCGCTGGAATCTCTTCAGCGTAGCTATGTCCACTCTAGGACAATGTTTTCTTCCTTATCCCTCCAATTACTATTGTCGTTACCCAAAAGACAGATCAGTTATGTTGCCTTGACACTACATGTCCTGCCCATGTGCAATTCTTCTTGACTTGAACTTAGACATCACTAGCTCGTGTTTGTTCCCTGATCTGTTCTGTTGTCTTGCTGCCCTGTAACGTTACACCTATTATTATCCTGGGAATGGCTTGCTGTTATGTCGTCAATTTAATTTCAAGCCTTTTTGTTAACCTTCATGTTCCCCCCATAGATGTGCACTGACAACATAGAACTGTTGCGTACTTTACTCTTCAGAGACACTGGAAATCAAGTTTAAAATCTTGCAGTGCCCGAGAAATGTATTCCACCTCATTGTTATTCTCCTAGCCATTTCACGCTCGTGTACGGACAAACGCTTACTGCCTGCCCTGGGAGATCTTTCCCAACAATTGGCAATGCCGTGCAGCCTATCATGAACTAATGTGCCTTCCAACACTGCTGAACAAAACTGTTTCTTCGTTTCATTTTAGGGCAACAGCCGTTATAGGTGGTCGCCCTAGGCCTTCGTGAAACCGGGGTCCGTAGAATATGGCAGGTTCCCGGAGACACACCCGCGGGAGAGTGCTCTGGAGTGGGCACGTTCCGGGCCCGGAGGTTGCTCAGACGTTGCGCCGAACCGTTGTGATCCGCTAGGGGCGCAGGTGGTTCATTTCTCTCTCTCTGACACGCATACAGGCACAGACCACGGCTTCTTACTAGCTCGAACCTCGTCCGAGATAGCAGTCGAAGGTTCGGAAATTGGAGGGACCTTCAGCTGCCATCTCGAATGAGGTTTGTACTAGGATGGCCCTGCAGCGGCGAGAATGCAGGGAGGATCAGCGTTAAGCAACCGAATCTCCACGTAGGATCTGCGACCAGTGACTGCTCATGCGGAATCTTTTCGCTGAGCTATAGACTGGTTTAGCCGATAATTTCTTATATCCATCTTTTTGCTTTACTTCCTTATAACCTCAATTATAATTTTTTAGTTTATCGGCCGAAGTACTAGCAAGGCATTTTAATAAGCAAATCGCATATTGACTAAGACGATGCCAGGATGCGCGCACAATATAATATCCATTTTATTGTTCGATTCGCCATTCAGTCTTTTCAAGGTTGCTTCTGATTTTCCCATTCGTGGAAAAGGCTATTAATGTTCCATAATCTATTTCTTTCTGGGAACATTACTAATAACTCTGACCTACGTTTTCTAGAACCTATACTATCATTACCCACTGCCTAGTCGCCAGTCTGTTTCATAATTTCTCGGCACAGAAGCCGCCCATCAGTGCAACGCGGTTTTTTTTTATTCGACTCATTGCTGACTCCACGTCTCAAGAGAACCCTTAGACTATTTCGTCATCAGGACTGAATGTAGGTGCGTAAGCCTATACAACATATGGTTTGTACCTCTTTATAAGCTTAGTAATGATAACTGCCGCATTCTCGTTATTGGTGTAGAAATCCTATATGCTGCCGTCTATATGCTTATTGATCAATAATCTCACACATAGCTATAATGTCTCCGCGACAGTATTATTATCCGCCTTTTGGCACTATATATGCTTCATCTGTTCTACTGGCCTCGCTATACCTTATGACGCCCCATTTATAAGCCGCTGGTTCCGCGAACAGCCGCGCTAGACTAACCTCAATGGATACGTTTCGGGCGTTAAACGTTGTCACTTTAGATTTCCAAAAGCGTCCTGTCCGAATCCAAAATATTTTAGCACCCTTCGCAGTTACGACCAAGGTGTTACTGATGTGCTGAGCTCGAATACGTGAGGTAAAAATATAGCACGCACTCGGATAAACACCAGGCCGTTTTTACTGTAATGCTACGATTATTCACTGATAACAAATGACTCTAATAAACCTCTCTGACGACTAATACGGCCTCCGTGCCGCCTGAACCCCCTCCCCAACTTTATTATCGCATCCGGTGGTATGGTTCCTTTCCACTGTAAATCACTCTGTTGTTCTAATGAAGCATCGCTGCTTATCTACATACAAATTCTGGGCAGGATACGGCGCTGACATCCTATACGCGTTCCTATATGCCTATCTTTTAAGAAAGAATGAGAAAAAAATTATGTTTGTCTATATTGATTGACTGCGCTGTTCTAATGTCACGCAGGCTATTTTCGCTAAAACGGACCTTTTGCAGTGTAGAAATAGAAAAAAAAAATATGCAGTGCAGGTATCGACGTCTGAGGCCATTTTCACAAGCAAACTGCCATGACGTTATGGAAATGGCATTCGAACGCTCACTATCGCAGAAGTGTTTGGCGTTGTCAGGAGGCCAACCGGAGAGAAGTAAATACCCTTCTCTAGTTTCACGGAAGATTAGGTAGGAAAAGGAAAAGTGGGAGAGCGAAGAGGACGAGAGAGTGTGACGCATCGGGTGGCGACAGGGACACCGCGGTCGCAAACCGAAGTCGAGGGGTAGCGAGAGTGGAGATAGTGTTTCACACTGTGGTTGCTGGATTGGATCGAGAGAGTGGAGCTGGAGTACGGTGTGCCACACTGCGATTTATGGACCAGATCACCCCATCCGCTAGCACGGCCTGAACCATTCACCGGCAACGGGTGCTCCGCCCGGGGGGAACACTGATGCTAACGCATACTATGGCGCATTAATCGTGTTTATCGTCTGTGAAATTTTTTTGGACGCCTATCTGAGAGGGTAACCAACTCCGCTCTGCAGTTCTAATCAGCCTTCATGGAGTTGCTAAAAGCCTTGTCTTCATCCTCAACGTCGCCACTTTTATTCGAGTGGAAGGGGGAAAATCATAATAAACACCCTAGCCATGAATGCGGCTTTCGCGGCCTAATGAGCGTGAGCTGAAGCCAAACGACCAAATTTCACGATGAACACCAACTACACGCAATTGCCTTGATCAGTGTCTCTTTCACGTTGACAATCATTTTCCTACTCGTAGCTCGGCGCGTTTAACTTCAAGCCTTTCCTTTAGAATCAAGTTCCAGCCCCACAGGCAATCCCTGACAAGATACTACTGTTGTGTGTTTTGATTTTGACAGGCATTGGTAAGGTGCTCTTCTTAACTGCGGCGCAATTCCTGTCAAACACGCTCGTGCTCATTTTCATTCTCGTCGTTAGTTTCTCATCGCCATGATCTGCGATTTATAAGAAAGGTGACAGCGAAGTACTACGCCAGGTTGACGAAACTTTGATATGGCGAAGGGGAGTGTGTTTGGCATTCCTTCGATACGTCATAAGTTAAATGTAGTTAAAATGTGGCTAGCATAGCCCCACTGGTCGTAGGAGTCGCTCGCAGGGATCAAGCAGCACCCGAACCCTGGTCTTAAGCATTTTATTACGGAAAATATGAATGACGCAAAAAGAACATAAATACTTTCACGTTGGGCTGTTAGTATAGCTGCATTTAAAAGCCAGTATCAATGTTACGACAGTACCGTTAAATATTGAGAAATCACCACGTCGCCAGTTAGCAACACTTAGCATTTGATCAACTTTGAGGCGCTTGTTGTAGTTGACCGCAAGACAAAATCAAGCGCAGTGAATCACATGGATAGGCCCCCGCACACCACACAAGTTCTTATTCAACGAATGTGTTCCCTTTTGTCCCGCAAAAGGTGTCAGAAAACTAGATATTTGTTGGACGTTGACTTCAAGTCGCACATTCGCGCCTCTTTTTTCTTTCCACAGCTTGCTCGCAGTGACACCAAACATTACCCCGAAAGCACTGGCTACTGAGAACGTATTGGAATCAAACTTTGCATGCAAGCTCCATCCAGTAATGGGTATAGGGCGAGGGAATGATATGTCATGAATCGCGGCACTGGACAGTAAAGGGTTCAATAAGACAATCGCTAGGTTGTCTTTGTCAACCATTAACAATTACAGCGGCACGAGGATTACATCTGAGTAGTTTCGGTGCAGGGGGAGGCTACTGTAACTCTACGCCATTTGTGCCATTGATGGAGAAGCACTGATCAAGCCGTATCAAGTGTAGTAAACTTGTAAGGGACGGATGTGGCTCAGTTTCCGATTGGTTAAACGGCGGTTAGTGACGCGCTGAGTTATCGCATTTTCATAGGGTGGCACCTGACTTCTGATCCGTGCTAGAAGGTTACTAAGGTGAATACCGCAATTTACGTAATATACAAGAAATTAATACTCGTTGGCATCCATCCAAGCATAGCCATGTGACTACAGAGGACCCAGAACTAGGACGAATGTGTCGTTAACTACGAAGATTCTACGAAAGCTGCGTAGCTTGCGTTTGTAGCCGGATGGCTCGCTCCTTTTGCGTTGACGCTAATGAACTATTAGTGCCTTATTACAAACCTACTCCACCTTGGTAGATTTTGCTACATATTGAACCATCACCGTTCCCCCTTAGAGTTCTTGGTTGATTCCCTCCCCCCATAACATCTGCTGTCTGCCGTTCTGGTTAGCATGGTGGTCCCTGGATATGTGGTGGTCTCTGATTGGTGCCCCCGACCAGGAAGAATTTATTCTCTACTACGAAGTGTCTGCGCAAGCTGTATAGCTTTCCTCGTGTAGCCATAACACAACTCTTGTGTGGATGCTAATACGTAATTCCTTATTACAAGTATACTCATCATCGTGGGTTTCACCTAAATATTAGGCCACGATTTAACACAAGTATGGGCTCTGACTGATGAACTGATAAGCCGGCCGAAAAAAGCAGAGCCTGAAACTTATTGAGATGGTTGCACCTGTGAAAATAGGAACGATCTGTTAAGTCGGACAGTGAATACAAAAACAACTGACTTCGTGGTGCTAAGGCAAATATATCTAAGAAATGCAAGTGTACACATTAGCAATTTGACACTTGCAATGTTCTGATACGGCGCACATTACGGCTGCGAAGATTATCTGGAGAGTATCGCACGAGACCAGTACGGTTGCGCCAGAGGACCAGAGTCACACAAGGACACTGGCATTCCGCTGAACAAAGCAGACACAGTGCAAGCCATGCTTTATTGTAAGATTGCCTTGCCCGAGGTCAGCGAATCCGATTTAACTATCCCACTGGCCCATAATGCCCACGGCTCAAAAACAAAATCTCCGTGACAAGAGCTCTGTGAACTGAGGCTGGGCTTGACAAGCGATATTCTTTACTGGTGAGAACTCGACTTCATAGGGCCCTGGCTGCTAGAGGAGTGACGACGGGTCAGTGGGACGTCTCTTCAATGAGATTGCCTTCCTACATGTTTAAAGGCCCGTACCTACGGAACGAGCTCAAGCCATACTGTAATAGATACTGAAAGTTGCTTCGCTCACATCACGTTCTCAGATAGTGAGAACGGACAACGCGACAACTAGCGTGGTAGTTTCTCCTCTCTTGTTTTGAGGAAGTTTATCGTTTGTATGATTGTTGCGGAACCTAGGCATTAACCAAAAAAAGCGTAGTGCCCCTTCGCTCGATATTTTGATAAAGTTGGCCCCGTTTTATGGGTTTTAAAGTCGCAACGCGACTGAGGCTATGAAGGACGCCGTAGTGAAAGCGATGTTTGCAATTGACTGTTCTCTCTTGCGCAGTCCGCGGGCTGGTGACTTCGAAGCTGCAGCTAGTGTAAACTGAAACGCTCCCAAGCAAGAATAACGCCCGTCACTTCGTGCCGAAGATAGCCGCGCGCACAATAGCAAAAGCGCAAGCAGTTACAACCCACCGTTCCAAGAAGTGAGCATCTCCTGGTTCAGTGGCTTCATCCGCAGCCTGCACTTCATCGCTAACAATGTGAGAGTGAGCAAATCGCTTTTTCCGCCCTGCGCTGTGTTGCGGTTCGCGAAAATGATGGACTAAAATGAGACAAACACATTCTGTGAGCAAGAATTGTGCGTTATTGATGCACTGGTATACAGAACAAAAATAGAGGTATACAGGAAGCACGATCGAATCTAGATTAGACGGGACAAAGGCGCACACTAATGAGGAGTGCGTGTTCAGTGGCATAAGCCTACAGCTACTGGTCCGCATATTAGCGCCAGTGCAGCAAAACAAAACTTCAAAATCAATTCCTTCCCGCAGTTTATCATCTTCACACACGTTCATCTTTGCTGTAATATTATTTGTTCTGCCATTGCAGTTGCTTTAAGGAAATATATTATAAATTAGCCGCTTGCCTTCGCCTCTAAACCTTTTAGAAGCCACAACTAATGAGTTAAATGCTTCAGTTTGCACGGCTTATTAGCGTAGCCCAATGCGAATGGCCAGCGTGGCGCCAAGTATGCGCTACGATTTTAAGCCTGCTGTGACACTCTGGAGTAGTGAAGTTCGCAAAATCACTTTCGCATTTAAGGATTCTGGAATTCATGTTCATGTGAAGTCTCAAGCTCGGGAGCAACTATATGCTTTACCGCACAGCTCCTCGCTTTCAAGGTATCCTTTGCGCGTGCGCGGCACATGGAGGCAAGAAGAGTGGGTCAGGGAGCAAATGCCAGCCAGTAATATCCTAGCTGAAACCAAGAACTAGTCAGAATGAGCAGGGAGCATAATGCGAAGGCAAGATAAGTAACGGTGGATGAGGGTAACAGACTATATTACAAGAGAACGCAAGCGTAGAAGGGGACGGCAGGAAGTCAGATGGGCGGAAGAAATTAGGAAGTGCGCAAAAATTAGGTGGCCGTAGCTTGCGCTCGACAGTGCTAATTGAAGAGATATGCGAGAGATCTTTGTCCTGCAGAGGACGTGTTTAAGGTGATCATGCTGATAACGATTACACAGAGCGACCAAGGCCGACACAGATGATCTGCGCCCGTAGTTGCAGCGTATGCACAATCCTCAATAAGATGAACATTATACATTATAGGCGACCATACTTGCAGGTGCTCTTTTACACGCGTCTGCTCGTGGCGTTATGCGCATAGTATTAGGTGTATTGGGGGGCCAAGGCAGCGAGGATGGACGGTTGCTGCAGTGCA
Source organism: Amblyomma americanum (assembly GCF_052857255.1). Taxonomy (NCBI): domain Eukaryota; kingdom Metazoa; phylum Arthropoda; class Arachnida; order Ixodida; family Ixodidae; genus Amblyomma; species Amblyomma americanum. The sequence goes on from NC_135500.1 coordinate 66,959,521, forward strand.
ACCGCGGCAGTACCGAGGTCAATACTAAACGGTGCGAGTAAAAACGTTTACAAGAGCCATAAGCCGCTGACTCTCACAGTGTCAAGAACCCCCTGCTTCGTGCTCCACTTGGAGCCTGTGAGGTAGAGCTGGAATAAAGAATAATAAGAGTGGCATTGCAGAACAGTAATTATCATTATGTAAACTTCTGATTTAACTATCATTACTAATCATTACATAGGAGACTGGGTAGCAGATTGGATTCCAAGAAAGGCAAGCGTAGCAAGGACGGCAGAAAGTTAGGTGACGGGATGATATTAAGAAGCTTGCGGGGGTAGGGAGGCCGCAGCTGCCACACGACAGGGTTAATTAGAGAGACATGGGAGAGGCCTTTGTCCTTTTGTGGGCGTAGTCAGTCTGATGGTGATCATAATAATGAACATGATGTGTAAGCATCCGATGTGAGCACCGAAATTTTTGTAGACTAATAAAAGAATGCATGCAGTGGAATGTTGTCTGCGCTCTTGATTTTAATTTTGTCTCGTCGTGGTGACGCCTTGCAAGCGGTCGAATCTCGAAGTATTGAAAAATGAAAAGTTCCTTTCGCGGACCTACAAAAGTCAAAAAGCCCAGACGCTTTGCTCCGCAATGAACAACGTTCAGCAGCTGGGCTATGTCCGCGTCAACGGAGGTCCTAACGCGAGATGGCACGAAGTTTATGCTCACAAGTCTAAGATATACGACAGTGATGCATGGATCAAGAGAATACCCTCCAGGGAGTGCCGAACCTTACAAATATAAAAGGCGTACACACGTTGATATATGAGGAATGAAAATAAAACGCAATGTTTCGGTGCTCGTTCGGTTTCCTTGCTCACAGGGAACGCAGAATGGAAAGGCAATGACTCATGTGGAAGTGAAATTGCCAGTTAAGCAGTGGAGGGTTGAAGTATTCTTTCAACAGCGTGCTTCGTTTTTTGTATTTTCAATCATGTTATCCCATTAAAAAAATACGACAGAGTCGGTACCACAGGGAATAAATTTTTCGCGGTTGTCGTAAGGGCGGTTTTTTTTCTGTAGTATTGCGAAGGCGCCTGTCCTAACGATAAAACTGGATCCGTCGTCAGAAAGTACTGCCCAATACTAAAGAAAATTTTCTTGTTACCACAAGATTTTTGTGTTCATTACAAGGTCAGGCCCCAAAACGCTGAACGAAAACCGCTTGGGAGGCCCAAAAAATTTCCTGTGGAATGATGCATTTTTCTCTGTGGCGATGACTGCATGCAGAAAGCACTAACCGAGCTCTTAAAAAGACACGAGAAGCCCTTCCGGACATCTACGCTTGCTCACTGCGCTATTTAATCAGCCTATAAGCCATCTCCTCTTCATCCTGCCTCTCTATGTGAGCTACCATCTCATAATAAGCCGCGAATTATCTTTTATTTTTATATATTACTGCCTCATGTTTTGGTCAATGTAGTTTTAATATTACTGCCGAGGCCTACGAATACCGGCTGACGATTGGAAGGGTGACGTCACTGATTCCCGACTGCAATCAAAATTTGTTGACAACGGATCACCGCAAATCAAGCCCACAGAATAAGCTTCAAGACAATGCGTTTGCGACGTTTCGATGAAGCGTCACGTGTTACTGCATCTAATTATTTATTTATTTATTTACTTATTTATTTATTCATTCATTTATTGAATACTGCGGACATGCTGTATGTCCAAGCAGGAGAGGGAAATACATACAGGGAAAAAGCAAACGAAGTACCGAACAATATAGATGCCACAAAATAGACAATGCAAAAACACAAAAATGCAGTTACAGTGCAGCTACGAATGCAGCAGTGAAGATATCAAGAATGATTAGAAAGCAACGGAGAGTTCTGCGGTAGGGCATTCCATTCAGGAACTGTTCTTGGAAAAAAAGAAAACTTGTACGTATTTGTGCGTGCAAAAATAGGTTCCAGGCTAAGGGTATGCTTGTGGCGCGAGGGTCGTCTAGAATCACTAGCGATGTGATTTTCGGGTCGAATACCAAGTCGAGAAAAGTATAATGAATGAAGGATATTGATACGGGCAACCTTTCTTCCATCTGCAAGTGGTTCTAAGTCTGCAAGTTTCATCCGGTATTCACATCTCATCCGGTATTCACGCGCAGTAATCTGCGTTCTAATCGACGCGGTCTAACGGCGACAATTGCAAGACACGCTGTAATCTTTATTATGAAGAATACTGTGTGACAGCATATTATAACCATTCTCCTTGCCTTTGGCTTTGTGCTCTGATCCTATTGGTCGTCTCTGTCGGTGACGTGAGCTAATAGCTAGTAAACAGCGCATGTCACTCAGTTCGATATCAAATATTGCTAAAATAATTTGCTTTATGCTGATCACGCTAGACATGAAATGCACGCAATGAAACACGCTCGCTAAAAAGTAAAAGAAAATGACAAAATTTAAATAACATTTGAGTTGTTTTCTTCTATTTGTTATAACTGCTCTGTCATAATAGCGATTAGTAGTTTTGTTACTCTCATCTTGGCATGTGTTCAGAACAATCCGCCAGGACGTTTTGATATTGTAATAGCACGAGTACGGAAATCTGGTAGACTTGGCAGAAACACGGCGGTGTCGTTTACTTTGTGCTGTTTCGTCTTCGCACTTCGTGTGCGGCGTATCCGCTATAATGAACATTAAATCGTTTAACTGCTGATACGACAAAATATATTGCAGTTGACCCTTCTAAACAATCGACTGTCCAAAATTTCGCTTATCCTGTATTTCGGGCAGCAAACGGCATTAACGCAGAACAAATGCATTTTAAGGACTAAAGCAGAAAAGCAAGGCGGCGACAGCAGCTAAGGTCACAAATGAAAGCGCTGCAATGATTAAAAAAAAACATTGGTGAAAAGGCCACAGCGTAAACAGGGAAAGAAATACGGGACACGATGCCAGTCACTCGCACATAACTAGACGCGTACTCAAAGACTGTACGGGCTAGAGGGGATCTGGAAAGGGCTCTAAAAAAAGGTGCGGTATGCCTGGGTTGTCAAAGGACGCTTCTTAACAGAAATCCTCCAGCAAGAAATTTGCTAATCGGTCTTGTAGAACTTGAGTTATCCGTGTTAAAATCTTGAATTCCAGCGTCTTCGCCCTTTCTCAGTACTCTGGTGACTTTTTGCATGTCCAAAGCTCGGCGCTTCTCCGCCGGCCTCGGCGCCGATGCGCGCAGGAGTTCCCCGGTGGTGTTGCAAATGGGTTGCAAGCCCCAAGGGTAGCGTTGGCCTGGCGGCCTGGGGCACAGCTGGAAACATCCGAAGGTCCCGGCAAAGGATGAGTCGACTGGCAACAGAACAACTTGTTTATTCTGGCTTCGCAAAAGAGCAGCCGGTCAGGGCGACTACGTTACTCGAAGGAAGAAATCGAATTCTCTCCTTGGCGTCCGGGGCAGCGGCTTTTTATACCCTCGGAGTCGAGGGCAAGAAGGAACGGCTTGGGATTAGGCGCCCGATACGGCGACGCTCAGACATGTTCAGACGTGACGGGCGCGTCCGCCGGGCCGGCGCCGGTCAGACCTCCTCGCCTCCCAGTTGGGGAGCTCCTCTCCCCGGCTGCCGCGCTTTGACAAGCGTGGGCACCAACATGCACACACACACACACACGCACACACGACGGCACGTGGCATTGAAACCTGCCTGGACGCGCTTGGCGGGAGGCGTTACGGCAGCACTGAACGGGCCCAAATTGACCGCCACTTTGAACGAAGCCCCGGCGTCCGTTGCATCCGCGCCGGCTATACCGCGCGTCGTAGGCGAAACGTAACAGACCGCCCCGCCGGGAGAAGGAGATCCCGATGGTCAGAGGACTGCATCCGTTGTCCGGAGGGATGTCGCTCGATGACGCTCGTAATCAAAACCGGTCGTCCCGCGACGATGCTTGAGCGCAGCGCACAGAGAAGGTCTCGTTCTCAGGTTCAGGATCACACAGGACACTGCAAAGTGACTTCGGGAGAGTTGCCATTTTTGTGCTCGTTCCCAGCAAGCGTTAGAACTACGCCGAAACGCAACCGCTCAGTCAGCAAGCACGAGACAACCCTCACTAAGCTCTGCCAGGCTCTTTCCCCTTTTATACTACTGCCTAGTTCCTTACAGTAGTCAAGCAGCACTCAGAACGCGTCCACAAATTGGAAAATTGCACTAGAAAGCACATAATCACTTTGAAACACTAAACAAAAGCAATATGTTAAAAATCCTGCCTCAGGAAGAAAACATCAGTAACAAACAACTTTGAGGTGGATTCCCACGTTAGGGGCTTCGACTTAAGCCATCGGCGTTACCGTTGAGACTCCCCTTTTTGTAACGCACCTCAAAGGAATATTGTTGCAAAGCGAGGCTCCAGCGCAGGAGGCGGCCATTTTTGGGAGAGATGGTCTGCAGCCATTGGAGAGGGCAGTGATCCGTCTCAATGACAAACCTCGAGCCGGCTAGGTAGCATGACAATTTCTGAACGGCCCACACGAGACACGCACACTCTTTCTCGGTGGCGCTGTACGCCTGCTCACGACAGGTCAGCTTACGACTAGCATACAGGACGGGGTGTTCCACTTCTCCATTTTCCCGTTGGCACAGTACAACGCCCATGCCTCGCTCACTAGCATCGCACTGAACAACGAACCCTTTTGTGTAGTCTGGCGATCGTAGCACAGGTTGGCTTGTTAGGGCGCTCTTTAGGGCGCTAAAAGCTTTTTCCTTTGTCTCGCTCCAGACGACTGTTTGGGGCTCTGTTTTTCTTAGAGCATCCGTCAGGGGAGCCGCGATATCGGAGTACCTGGGGATGTACCTCTGATAGTAGCCGGCGACACCTAAGAACGACCGAATATCGGTCTTCGTGCGCGGTTGCGGGAAGTCTCGCACAGCGGCCACCTTTATTTCAGAGGGGCGGCGACGACCCTGTCCAATCACGTGACCGAGGTAGACAACCTCGGCCTGTGCTAATTGGCACTTGGGAGCCTTGGCTGTCAAGCCCGCTTCGCGCAGGCGGGTTAGCACTGCCCGCAAGTGTGCCATATGCTCAAACCAGGATGCGGAGAATATCGCTACGTCGTCTAAATACGGTAAAGCGAATTCTTCCTGTCCCCGCAACACTTTGTCCATGAGGCTTAAAAAGCAGTATGGCGCGTTCTTCAAACCAAAACTCAAAACTTTAGGACAGAATGTTCCCATTGGTGAAATGAACGCCGCATACCTACTAGCCTCTTCTGTAAGTGGAACCTGCCAATAACCCCTCACAAGATCTAGGGTGGAAATAAACTGAGCGCTACTAACTTTCTCAAGGCGCTCCTCGATGTTAGGGATCGGATAAATTTGATCCTTAGTGATGGAATTAAGCCTGCGGTAGTCGACGCAAGGACGAGGTTCCTTGCCCGGTACCTCAACTAAAATCAAAGGGGAGGTATAATCACTCTCACCCGCCTCAATAACACCGAGCTGTAGCATTTTCTTTACCTCAGCCTCCATAATATCGCGCTGGCGGGGTGACACCCGGTACGCCTTGGATCGTACTGGCTCTGGCGAGGTAAGTTCTATATCATGAGTAAGGACAGAAGTCCTACCAGGCCTCTCAGAGAACTGACCTTGAAACTCTTGTAAGAGTTGGTGTAGTTCGGTTTTCTGCTCAGGCGACAGCGGTGCTTTAATGATTAAGTCACTAATGACCTGATCAGTGTCTTCCCTGTTCGTCACTGAGCCTAGTCCCGGAAGCTCGACCGGAAGCTCTTCGGGAACGTTTACCATCATACACACCACTGCTTCCCGTTGTCTATAGGGTTTGAGCAGATTACAGTGGTAAACTTGCTGTGCTTTCCGTTTTCCTGGCAGACTCACCACGTAGTTAACATCCGACAGTTTTTGAACAATCCGTGCTGGGCCCTCCCACTGCACGTCGAGTTTGTTTTTTAGCGATGTGCGCAATATCATTACCTCATCGCCCACCTCAAAACGACGGGCCCTGGCTGTCCGATCATAATAAACCTTGGCCCTCTGCTGGGCCTTTGCCATTGCTTCACCTGACAACTCCTGTGCCCTTCTTAAGCGTTCGAGGAGACTAAGCACGTACTCGACCACGACTGGGTCGTCGCCCCTGCCTTTCCACGAGTCTCGGAGCATGCGAAGCGGAGACCGCAGCGAGCGACCGTACACCAGCTCAGCTGGCGAAAACCCCGTAGCCGCATGCGGCGCGGTCCTTAATGCAAACATCACACCAGGCAGACACAGCTCCCAATCACTTTGTTGCTCAAAACACAATGCTCTCTACACGCGCTTCATGACGGAGTGGAGCTTCTCAACGGAATTCGACTGTGAGTGGTACACTGAGCTGTGTAACAGCTTTACCCCACACCTTTCGAGAAAGGCTGTCGTCAAAGCGCTAGTAAACACTGTGCCCTGATCTGACTGGATTTCCGCAGGAAAACCAACTCGCGCAAATATGGACAATAGTGCATTGACTATCTCAACTGAGCTGAGTTCTTTAAGCGGCACTGCTTCAGGGAACTTTGTCGCTGGGCAGATCACAGTCAAAATGTGTCTGTACCCCGTGGCTGTTACCGGCAGAGGTCCCACTGTATCAATAACGAGCCGTCTAAAAGGCTCCGTAATGATAGGTACCAACTTCAACGGCACCCTCGATTTGTCCCCTGGTTTGCCAACCCGCTGACAGGTGTCACATGTCCTCACAAAGTGTTCTACGTCACGAAAACCCCCTGGCCAATAGTACTCTTGCAAGAGACGGTCCTTAGTCTTCTTAACTCCTAGGTGTCCGGACCACGAACCGCCTTGCGACAAGCGCAACAGATCCTGACGGTAGCACTGAGGCACGATCAGCTGATCGAACTCGACTCCTCTGCGGTCTAGATACTTCCGGTACAGGAGCCCACCTCTTTCCACAAAACGAGCATTTTTCTTGGCGATACCTTCCTTGACATTGCAGCGCATGTTTTCTAGGCTGGCATCTTTTTTTTGCTCGGCTATCAAAGCCGACCGGCTGACTTTTAGCAACCTATAAGGTCCATCGGACGTAGGCGCGATGAGCAAAACTGCAGATAGCTCTTCTAACTTTCCCGTGTCGGGCGTTTCCTCTCCAGTACCTGGTGCCTTCAGCGCTACAGGCTCAATTTTATTCATTTCGGACGTGCTCTGAATATCAGCTTGCTGGGCCTCCGACCCTTTCTCATTGTTCGACAACGTCGGCCACGCAACTACCGCCTTTGCAGCGAGCTCCCGAACTCTCGATCTGGTTAAGGCCTGAACGCTAGCCTCACCAAACAAAAGCCCCTTCTCGCGCAGGAGGTGATCGGACCTGTTCGAAAATAGGTACGGGTATTGGGGGGGCAGCATAGGTGACACTGCGGCCTCCGTCTCAATTGCTCCGAAAGGTCCTTCAATAACCACTTTTGCTACGGGCAGACACACGCTATGAGCTTCCACGGCTTGCTTGATCCATGCGCACTCGCCCGTGAACATATCGGGTTCTACGTAAGAGGGGTGAACTACATCCATTGTAGCTGCGGAATCACGAAGCACTCGGCACTCTTTCCCGTTCACGAGGAAGTCTCGCATGTAAGTCTCGAGAAGCTTCATGTTCTCGTCAGTGCTGCATAATGACAAAAACACGACTTTTGTTTTTGTTTCTGGACACTGCGCCGAAAAGTGACCCGGCTTCTGGCACGTATAACACACGCGCGCTTGCCTCGTCTCGAACCGCTTTCTGCGTTCGGCTTCGGCTGCCGCCGTCTCCTTACGTGCGGTCGGACTGCGTTCACTCGCATCCGCACTACGTGTGTCCCCCCTTGCTCTCATGGGTGTGAACTTCGGCCTCTCAGACTTGGAGCCAAATTCACCCTTTTGACCGTCCTTAGCTCCGCGAGCCCGACGCGTCACAAACTCCTCGGCTAGCTCGGCGGCTTTAGCCACTGTACTAACGTCTGGCCTATCCAAGACCCAGTACCGCACGTTCTCAGGTAACCGACTATAAAACTGTTCTAGCCCGAAACACTGCAGAATTTTCTCGTGGTCACCAAACGCTTTCTCTTCTTTGAGCCACTCCTGCATGTTTGACATAAGCCTGTAGGCAAACTCTGTATATGACTCACTTCTGCCTTTTTCATTTTCCCGAAACTTCCGACGGAACGCCTCCGCTGACAGCCTGTACTTTTTTAGCAGACTCGATTTCACTCGGTCGAAATCCTCTGCCTCTTCTCTCTTCAAGCGAGCGACTACGTCGGCCGCCTCGCCGGGTAACAAAGTGAGCAAGCGCTGTGGCCACGTTTCCCGAGAGAACCCCTGCTTCTCGCACGTTCGCTCAAAGTTAACCAGGAACAAACCAATGTCCTCTCCAAGCTTAAACGGCCGCATCATATCAGTCATTTTGAACGATACCCGTTCTCCTGCACCGTGTGCCTGACTTCCATTACGAGCGCGTTCCATCTCTACCTCGAGACGCTTCATTTCCAAAGCGTGTTGACGGTCGCGCTCTTCTTTCTCTTTATCTTTTTGTTCTTTATGTTCGCGCTCGTCTTTCTCTTTTTGGTCTTTACGTTCGCGCTCCTCTTTTTGCTCCCTCTCCTCAATGGTCTCAAGGCATTCCGACAGCTCGTCATCCTCAGCCTCCAACTCAAGAATTGCCCTTAGCAGTTCTGGTTTTCTGAGTTTGTCTGAGACATCCAGACCTAGCTCTCTTGCAAGCTCCAGCAATTTCGGTTTGCGCAACGACTTCAAATCCATGGCTGCTCCGAATGCTGCTTTCTCTACTGCCTACTATTGTCTTGCCGCAAACTAACCCGGCAGCAACGACAACACAATTACCAGCTCTGTTTCTGACACTAACAAAAGCCTGGCAAAACTCAGAAGAAGAAAGTCCCGCACTCACCAAACCTCGCAGCCAAGAATTCAGCGCAGTCGTTCCGCTGCAGGCAACCAGTCATCACACAGGGCTCGTTGCACTGCTCCCGGATGGTCGTTGTGCTGCTCAGCACACAGTTGACCGCATATCTTCGCTGCTGGCCTCCGTTGTCGAGATCTCACCGCTGGCAACCAGTTGTTGCAAATGGGTTGCAAGCCCCAACGGTAGCGTTGGCCTGGCGGCCTGGGGCACAGCTGGAAACATCCGAAGGTCCCGGCAAAGGATGAGTCGACTGGCAACAGAACAACTTGTTTATTCTGGCTTCGCAAAAGAGCAGCCGGTCAGGGCGACTACGTTACTCGAAGGAAGAAATCGAATTCTCTCCTTGGCGTCCGGGGCAGCGGCTTTTTATACCCTCGGAGTCGAGGGCAAGAAGGAACGGCTTGGGATTAGGCGCCCGATACGGCGACGCTCAGACATGTTCAGACGTGACGGGCGCGTCCGCCGGGCCGGCGCCGGTCAGACCTCCTCGCCTCCCAGTTGGGGAGCTCCTCTCCCCGGCTGCCGCGCTTTGACAAGCGTGGGCACCAACATGCACACACACACACACACACACGCACACACGACGGCACGTGGCATTGAAACCTGCCTGGACGCGCTTGGCGGGAGGCGTTACGGCAGCACTGAACGGGCCCAAATTGACCGCCACTTTGAACGAAGCACCGGCGTCCGTTGCATCCGCGCCGGCTATACCGCGCGTCGTATGCGAAACGTAACAGTGGGCATAACTTCCAGACCCCCCGGAGCAACGCGGCTGACTGGCCGAGGTCATGGTAGCTGCGTATGAATCTAACCAACAGCCATTTCTTAACCGTCATAAGAAGGAGGATGAAGCGGGGTAAGGCACGAGTATGGAAAAGTCATCGGAAAGGGCTCTCCAACTTTCGCGCGCGATTGTCGGTTCTCTACTAAATGTGGAAGCGCATTAACTCAGATGTTCAAGACAACACAACGTAGTGATTGAGTGAGTTCGTGTACTCTCCTAAGAATATGTTTCAGAGCTCCTTCGACAAATTAGCATATCTTTTAAGCACGGCAAAGAGATTCCAAAGCAGTGCCCGAACATCTTTGATTTTTAACCGATGCGCCTTATTCCCGCTACACCGGGTTCTTCTAGCTGTGCTAATGTCTAATTATACTGTGTATAATGACGTAGGGCAGCACTGCTGCGTGCATATGCGTCAGACAATGCCAGGAGCGGGCGCACATTTCAGCCATGTAATGTTAGTGGTGTTATGAATTTCGTAGAGCTCTACAGAATTACTCTGGACAACCCTCTTATTTTTTCCTATGCAGTTGCTAACTCGTTTATAGAAAGCGTCCAATCGTTTAGGTATCTTGGTGTCACCCTCTGCAGCGATCTTTCTTGGCGAACACACATTACCACAATCATATCATCTGCTAACAGATCTCTAGGATTCATGAAACGTCATCTTCGTCATGCGCCGCAACACGTGAAGCTGCTCGCTTATAAAACCCTCATCAGACCCAAACTTGAGTACGCCAGCCCCATCTGGAGCCCACACCATGCATACCTAACAAATGCACTCGAATCAGTTCAGAACCGCGCCATTCGTTTCATTCACTCTGCATATTCATATACCACCAGCGTTTCAGCTCTGAAGAAGAATTCCGCTCTTGAAAGCCTCGCAGACCGCCGCCGCATTGCCAGCCTCTATTTGCTCCACAAGTTTTTCCATAGTTCTCTAAATCAACCACCCTACATTACTCATCCGAACCGCATATCTCACCGCACTGCCCATCCGTTTCAGATCGCCCGCCCTGTGTCGCGTACTGCAACTTTTTCAGGTTCATTTTTTCTCCGAACTGTTGTGGACTGGAATGGCCTCCCCACCGATATCGCTGCCATCACACACCTGTCTGCATTTTCAGATACGCTAAGCAATTATTTCAAAGCAATGACTTGTACTTGTTGATCAACATATTAACCCACCCCTTATGTAATACCCCCTGAAGGGGGTCTTTAAGGTGAATAAAGTGAAGTGAATAAAGTGAAGAGAAGTTCATATACATAGGAGAACGATGTCATCTACCGTATTATGCACCCTGTTGTCCCCGCTCTGCGTTAAGCCTTTTCAGCGGAACCAAATTGATAGATGAAACCATCTAATCGACTTCAACGCTTTGGTGAACACAGCTCAGTTTCTTTTCTTAATGACCCCTACGTGAAGAGTGTTAGAAACGAGGCAGCGGTGTTACCTTCCAGTTGGTGATGGCGATAGCGAGCGCTATACGCCTCCGCTGGTCTGGATCGTACCTTCAGAGCGAAAGCACTACTCACTATCAATGCTGAAAAAGCCGATGTCTGTGTCAAGCCTCTCCTGTAGATACCTGCCGAAATAAAATAAATCTCGCGACTGGGTTTTGAACCCACGGCGCCGCGAACAGAGCAGCTTCGGTGGCCGCTGCACGAGAGCACTATGCAATACGATAACCACGCCTAGTGTAAAACTGACACACTTTCGCGCGGTGAATTGCATCTCTTCGTCTTCGGCAACATTCATCAATGCGCAAAAAGAACTATTAGCTTCCTACCCCGCACAATCCGCAGGTGGACGTGAAGCCTCTGACTATCTCACGAAAGGAAAAGAAACGCGCATAATATAATTGGCTCCCTGGGTCAGTGGGCACTGTATCAGATATGGCTATCAAGCAAGCGGCCTGATAACGTGCCAACTCCCCTTCTTCCTTTCCCTTTCCCTCGCTGCAGTCGCAGCTATAAATCTATGCGTAATAAAGGACCAGGCGTCTTTTCTGGCCTAGCTACTGATGTGTCGCGTCTCTGCACGAAGCGATCCATACATGGTGTCAGAAGTGGCCCGGTGTGCCCAGCTGGATTTTTCAAGCAGCCGAAGCAATGGACATCGTGAAACCGCCGGGACCACTTCAGTTGACTGGGAATGTCAGAAGAAACTGGCTAATATTCAAGCAGAAGCTGCAACTGTTCCTGACAGCGACGTCGACCGCCACCCCAAGGTCAGCAGCGGTCAAAGCAGCGATCCTTCTAAGCGCTGCCGGCGACGAGGCACTGGACATCTACAACAACTTGAGCTACGTGAAAGATGAGTCCAAAGATGATTACGACACACTGCTCAAGAAATTTGACACTTACTTCGACGAAAAAGAAAACGAAGTCTACGAGAGGCACGTATTTCGTATGCGGGTGCAAGTTGAGTCCGAGCCATTTGAGCCCTTTGCACGAGACCTCAGAACGCAAGCTAAGCTCTGCAATTTTGGTGGCCTTGAAGAATCCATGGTACGAGACCAGATTGTTTTCGGCACTAAGAGTACCCCGCTCAGAGAAAAAGTGCTACGAGATAAGAGTCTCATAAAGCAGAAAGCAGAAGAGATGTGTAAGGCAGCGGAGATTGCCGCGCAGCAAAATGCTACCTGGTCCAAAGGCGACGTCTACGTTGACTACGCCGTAAGAAACCAGCCTGGTAAAGAAAGGCGGATTCGATGCAAACGTGCAACCAGGCGCACGCGCCGCGAAAATGTCCAGCTTACGGGAAGCGCTGCTACACTTGCAACAGAATGAATCATTTCTCGTTGTGCTGCAGAAGTCGCAAAGTCAACCAAATACAGGAAGAGGTAGAAATCGCTGAAAACTTCCAAGTTTTGGACGTCAGCATATGTGGTGTCAACAGGCAAGCAGGGCTAGATTGGACAATGCAAGGCCAGATTATTTGCCGGATGCGTCATCAGTTTCAAAGTTGACACGGGCTCCCAGGCAAACCTTCTTCCCCTCAGCATCTTTCGACGCATCTGCAGTACAACGCCCCTGCGCAAGAGTACAGCGGTTCTTACTGCCTACAATGGCAGCGTTATCAAGCACGTGGATGTCGCCACAGCATCACTGCTCCTGAACAAAGCCAAGCACGAGACGGATTTTTTTATCGTGAAAAAGGGCCGACAAGCAATCCTTGGCTGTAACACGTGCCTGCAATTTAGCCTCATCCCAACAGTTGTCGATGCCGTTAACAAGCAAAATGGGCATGAAACACCAGAGCAAACGGCCCCGCACCTTTTCAGTGGAACCGGCTGCGTCAAACGACACTACAAGATGGTCCTGCGGCCTGGTGCGGTTCCAGTGGTACAACCAGCTAGGAGCGTACCCTTCTCACTAAGGGAACCACTACGTGAAGACCTCAACCGCATGGAGAAGGCGTCTATCATCAAAAGGGTAGACGAGCCCACCGAATGGGTAAGTCCCTTGGTCATAGTTCGCAAAAATAATGGACGCCTCCGGGTGTGCATGGACCCAAGAGAAATTAACACGCACATCATGCGTGAGCGCTACCCTATGCCCGGACGTGAAGACATTGAGCGCGAATTGTCAGAGGCGCCACTGTTTTCCCGCCTTGACGCCAACTCCGGATTCCACCAGATACCGTTAGATGAAGCCACGTCGCGGATATGCACGTTTGCGACTCCGTTCGGCCGCTACCGATTCCTTCGGCTCCCTTTCGGTATTTCGTCTGCTAGTGAGGTCTTCCAGAAGACACTCAGAGATCTTCGACGGCCTGCCAGGGGTTCATGTATATGCTGACGACGTGCTAATCTGTGGCAACAGCAAGCAGCAGCATGATGAGCGCTTGCGAGCAGCACTGAGAAGGGCAGATGAAGCTGGTCTTACGTTCAACCGTGAGAAGTGTTCTTTCGGTGTGAAGAAAATAACATTTCTTGGAGACGTCATCAGTGAACATGGCATACTGCCGAGTTCTGATCTAATTTCAAGCATTCAGGCTAAGCCACACCCGAATGACAAAAATGCAGTACGCAGGATGCTTGGAGTCGTTAACTATTTCCGCAAGTACGTGCCTCGACTGAGCGATAAAACGTCCCTACTTCGCAGCTTGGTGAAGGAGAACGTCGTTTTTGACTAGAGTTCGGCTCATGAGCGTGAGTGGAAAGAGGTCTGCGGAGCATTAACAACGCCTCCTGTGCTGGCCTTCTTCGACGCGAAGAAAGAAACCAAAATTTCGGCTGACGCATCCGGGCTAGGGTTAGGCGCAGCATTGTTGCAGAAGCATGGCAGTGAGTGGCGCCCAGTCATGTACGCTTCGCGAGCGCTCATCGATAGCGAAACACGTTACTCGCAAATCGAGAAAGAAAGAAAGAAAGAAAGAAAGAAAGAAAGAAAGAAAGAAAGAAAGAAAGAAAGAAAGAAAGAAAGAAAGAAACCCTGGGCATGTCCCGCCGCGGTGGCTCAGTGGTTAGGGCGCTCGACTACTGATCCGGAGTTCCCGGGTTCGAACCCGACCACGGCGGCTGCGTTTTTATGGAGGAAAAACGCTAAGGCGCCCGTGTGCTGTGCGATGTCAGTGCACGTTAAAGATCCCCAGGTGGTCGAAATTATGCCGGAGCCCTCCACTACGGCACCTATTCTTCCTTTCTTCTTTCACTCCCTCCTTTATCCCTTCCCTTACGGCGCGGTTCAGGTGTCCAAAGATATATGAGACAGATACTGCGCCATTTCCTTTCCCCAAAAAAACCAATTATTATTATTAACCCTGGGCATTGTTTTCGCATGCGAAAAGTTTCACCAGCTGGTATATGGCCGCAGGATTGTCATTGAAACGGATCACAGACCTTTGCTGGCAATCGCGAAAAAGGCAATCGGAGATATGCCACCAAGGCTGCAACGTTTCTTTATCCGTCTTCTTCGTTACGACTATGAACTGCAGTTTATTCCTGGCAAGGACCTGCTGTTGGCGGACATGCTGTCCCGTGCTCCTGCCCTTCGTGCCGTCCTGGAGTCAACCGAAGACGTCGACGTTCATGCTGTACAGGTCCTCTCAAGCATAGTAAGCACACCAACAAAACGGCGCCTGCAAAGTGAGACTTTAGCGGATCCATACTTGAGCAAAGTCTTAGAGAAGGTGGCACAAGGAACTAAGATTGAAGGAGAGTTAAAGCCATTTGCAGCAGAACTATCGGAAATTGATGGAATACTGCTGAAAGGATGCAAAATTGTCGTACCGAGGACAATGAGAGTGGAGATGCTGCAGAAGTTTCACGCGGGACATCTTGGCCTGAATAAAAGTAAAGCCAGAGCTCGGGCCCTGATCTTCTGGCCAGGAATGGGCAGTGCCATTGAAACGCTCATTCGCAAATGCAGCGCATGCCAAAAGTACGCCTACAAGCAAGCATCTGAGCCTTTTATTTTGTGGCCAACACCCAAGGTGCCATGGCACCGGGTGGGAGTCGACCTTTTTCATTTCGCTGGTGACATGGATGTAGTGGTGTTTGATGCGCATTCAAACTTTCCAGACGTTGAGAAACTCGCCGTCACCACGGCGCACGAAGTCGTTACGAAGGTTGCGACTATTTTTGCGCGGTACGGAATTCCTGCCCAAGTGTGTACCAACAACGGACCTCAGTTTGCTTCCCAATAGTTCGCGGAGTTTGCACGGCGCTATGACTTTGTCCATATTACTTCGAGCCCTGAATTTCCGCGGTCGAATGGTCTGGCCGAGAAAGGAGTACAAATAGTGAGCCGAGAAAGGAGTACAAATAGTGAAGCGCATTATGAAAACTGTAGAGGCTCGTGACTACTTCTGGATGGGTCTTTTATCATATCACGCGTCCCCATTAGGGGACGGACAATTACCGGGAGAACTGTTGCAGGGTCGTCGGCTGCGCACTACTCTGCCTGAATGCGGCGTCGCAAAGGAGCGCCCGGTAGTCAAGCACCGCCAGTCGTCCAAGGGTAAACTACTGCCTCCACTGCAGCAAGGAGACACGGTGCGGGTTCGTGACGGCCGCCAATGGTAGCGCAAAGCGATGGTTCTCCAGAAGGTGGCTCCACGATCGCACATCGTGAGAACGGACAACGACCGTCTTCTAAGGCGGAATAGGCAACATTTGCTGCGAACCCAAGAGCACTACAACGTCATCGATGACAGCGACGACGAGGCGGACATCCACTCCGAGCCTAGCAGAACCTCAAGTCCTGGTACCGCCGATGGTCAAGGTGAGCCACGTGATGGACTTGCCACAAGCACTCAGCTCACAGCATCAGGTGCAGCTACTCTATCAAGCATGCCAGCCATTCCACGCAGGACCATCCGGCCACGCCTGGAACCTAAACGGCTGACTTATGATCACGAGTTTCGGCAAATTTCTTAGAGCATTGTCAAAACTGATCTTTTCACAGAGGAAAGAAGATATATCAGATATGGCTATCAAGCAAGCGGCCTGATAACGTGCCAACTCCCCTTCTTCCTTTCCCTTTCCCTCGCTGCAGTCGCAGCTTTAAATCTATGCATAATAAAGGACCAGGCGTCTTTTCTGGCCTAGCTACTGATGCGTCGCGTCTCTGTATGAAGCGATCGATACAGGCACCTGCGCGCTTTGAGCTACGCGGCGGGAGTGATTGAGAGATGTGCGCTGCATGCGTTGGCAGAAACGCGGCACTAGTCATCGCCTTTACCCCCGCCGACGTAAAGGCCTCAAGAAGGCAGTTGAGCGGCTCTATCTCCACCTTCTCACCAGCACATTGCTGTGCCCGGTGGCACTAAAACATCTTGACTCCTCCTTTAGCGACAGCTGCCCGCACTGTAGAGCGGTGTTTTCAGACACCTATACACATGGTGTGGGCCTGCCCCTCCACCCGGCTATTCCCCCCCTCCCCAACCCAACCAGGGAGGAGTGGGAGGCGACCCTGCTCGACTGCCATGAATTACAGGCGCAACAAGCCTTAGTCGGGCGCGCCCGGGCGGCGGCCGCCACCACTGGGCCTCCAAACTATGGAACTCCACCTAGTGTTTGTAAGGACCGGTCACTTACGGGCTGATCCAAGCATACCTCATGTCTCTTGTACAGCCAATAAATGTTTTCGCCGCCACCACTGGAGCGAAACACATTTGCCTTAACAACTTTATTTCAGATATTTCGGAAACGCGGCACTTGAGCGATTGAGCGATGTGTGTGTGTGTGTGTGTGTGTGCGTGTGTGTGCGTGTGGGTGTGTGTGTATAAGCAGCGAGAGAATTAACATTGGTGTCGACAACGTTGCAGTCTCCGATGATTTTGAGGAATGTAAAGGCGCATAACTGGCTCCCTGGATCAGTGGACACCTTAATCGCGCTTAGGGGTACCTGGCGGTGGTGTCCACATTCAAAATAACGTTCTTTCGCACAATATTACGTGCTTCGCAATGCTAAACCAGCGGACAAATTTTTTTCCGGGGGCCTCGAATATCAAGCACACCAGTCTAAAACTGTTCCTCTGCCGCTACATCCACTTTAGGGTCTTCATTCTTCGCTAAAAACAGTGCACAGGGCAGCTAAGTTCACAGGATTCGCAAAATACAAGGCAAGGAGCTGATACTGAATCACCTTAAGAGCCCCGCTTCTTTTACGCTTCTTAGGCGTCACTCACCTGTTTGTGGAAAGCAGGGCCGAAGAGGGCGTTGTGTTCCTTGTCGTTGTCAGGTCGCTGAAGGCTCGACGCCGCTGAAGAAGGGACCAGAGGTGCCGAGGCGTCCGTTCGCACCAGGACAGTTTCTTCTTCTTCAAAGCACGTGCTCGAAGTTTTAATTTTCATCGTCGTCTCACACATGTTCAGACATCAGTGTTTTCCAAGAAAGAAACGAAGTTTTGTTTAATGAGGTTAAAATGGGGAGGAAGGTACGCAAGTTTATTGACTGGAAGAGCAGAGAGGTCGGAAGGAACGATGAATATCTGGCCTGCTACTCCGCATAGGGGAACGGAAACAGGATAAGAAAGAAACTCATGATGTCTGACGACGGGGTGAGAAGACCGATGAATGTATGTACAGTCACATTTGTTAGCATCACAGTCTCGAGTCGAGGCCCGTCGTTTCGTTTGCAAATGACTAACATGGGGAATGAAGCTTTGGTGAGAGTCAAAAAATTTTTAATAACTTAATACTCGATTCATATTTGAGACTGTTACTGTCTGGTCGAATAGTTGGCTTAAGTTTGTGTAACGCTGGACTTGATTACAAAATAAAACCCAAGAACAGTTTTCTGGTTTTAACTGAGCGCTGTGCACCAATTGTACACCAATGTTTAACGTTAAAACATTTGATCCCAGTGTTGACATCTCGCGGCTACTCTTACCAGGGACAATTATGATGGTGTCATCTGCATATTCCTGAATGAGGATAGGTGAGGGGGCACTATACGAGATCATAAAGTGTTCCTACGTAATGGTGAAAGCAGCGTAGCTTGTGGACTGCCGAGGGATGAAGACACAGAAAGAGTACACGCAGGAGATTGAGAGATAAAACGGCGGTTATGCAGGAAAAAAGGTAAAAGGGAATAATATTTCGCGGAAAACAATGTTTTCTTAATGCAAAAGCAGTGTGCCAAACACTATCCAATGCACTTCTGATGTCCAGAGAAATTAGAACCGCCGAAATTTTTGGTTCTTTATAGCTATGTAACAAATCTTGCGAACTATAGAGACCCTGAACCGAACTTCGGCCGCTCGTGAAACCGTACTGATTTCTGTGAAGCAGGTTTTTTTCGAACAGGAAGTAATACAGGCTACTATGTAGTAAACGCTCGAACACTTTACCCAAAGACCAATTAATGTAGATTGAGCGATACAAATTCGGAAAGTGGTTTGTTATATTCGGTATGGGGATAAAAATAATCCTGCCAATTTTCCATGTATGAAGAAAGAAACTCAAATGCAAACCAGAATTAAAGGTAGAAACGAAAACAAGGGATGAGCTTTAAGCAAGGCGACAACAAAACGGGGAGAGAAAATCAGGGCCAGGAGAAGACGACAAATCTATTGAATCGATTACAGCTTATACCTCCGCTCAGTGAGAAGTAAATCTTGAGTGAGTTATTGTAATGCTGCGCAGTTATGTCCAGAACGTGAGTATGGGACCAGAGGTCGGGGGAAGAATCACCTCCAGCGACCTGAGTACGAAGTAGCTGCTTTATAGTGTCAGGAAGCGTTTCAATACCTGTGCCATCGAAGTATTGTACAGCAGTGATAGTGGAAGGGCACCTGAGCTTGCCAAAGGCACTTTTATATGGCTTTAAAACAGAAATTTACGCGAAGCTGCGGAGAAGATCTCGTTTATGTTACTGTGATATGTCTTTTTATTGATAGAGCGATACTCTGCAAGAGCTTTAAATAAATTTAATTGCGCAAAGTTCATAGCTGAGGGTCTGAAATACGTTGGAAACGGCAATAGAGAGCGCGCACACAGGGCCGCTCCATGGTCAAACGAGCCGTCCACCAAATGGAACCCTCGGGATACTTTGCTTTCACCAAGCGCAAGTTTTCCTTGTAGAGTTTCATTAAGGTTTCGTTAAATTCAGCTAGGACAAGATCAAGGGCAGGCGCTGGATGAAACGGATGGTTATAAAAAGATGGAAACCAAGGCAGAGAAATTAACTGGGAAATTAAACGATTAGAGCTGGCTGAGGTGTACCGCATCAACGGCGACGACGGTTGGGAACGAAGGAGTATCTAATAAATCTATTCTCGGAAAGTGATGCTTCAGCAATGGTTTGCCAAGAGTAGAGCTTTGTAGGTAAATTGGAGAAGCTAAGCTGCCGTCAGTCCAACTTGAAGCTTACGGAGTTTCGTAGGTTGGTAAAGAGTCCATGTTATTGAGAACAACTACAAGGTATTAGAGGCCGCAAGAGCTTCAGCTTGAGTTCGCCTAGAGTCAATGATATTTCCGCCCAGTAAATTGTTTTTGCATTAAATCGCCACATAGGATATTTCTATCAGTGGGTAAAGTATGAATACAAGTGATAAGCAAAGCCAGAGATACTTCGATATCCGCACGAGGCGGTATATATACTGTTCTAAAAAGCAAATGATCAGTCAATGTAGAACACAAGATAGAAGCAACTTGGGGAAGAAATAAAAGTGTGAAAGATATCAAAGGTAGGACTATGGAGCAGTATGAAACAAAGACACACGCGCTTTCGATAAGCTTGTAGGAAGAGCAACCTCCCCAGTGCACGTAACTCACCGCAGTAGCCAAGGTTTGTTAGGCTACAGCGCTGAGGGCAACGACATCTTCGACGACTTAAGTGGAACACCCTTTTTCCGAAGGACGTTTAGCGGCGCCGGTTAGTCCGTCCCGTAGTTCCAGCTTCGAAGAATCGTTCCCGCCCGACTCCTGGGCCAACACCCCTCGCCCAGCCACGGACCTGCGAGGCAGCGTGTGCCAGTTTCGGGGACGGCCCCATCGTGATTCGCCACTTTCACAGACTAAAGGGAGTGCAAGTTGAAATCTAATATAGCTGCCCGAACGATGAGCCGTGTGGTGCGCTGCTTGAAGCTGCATTCAAACGCTCGTGCGAGTGTGCTGGATTAGGGAAATAAACTCTCTATGAGTGCCCTGTTCTGTGCCGCAGCGCGAAGATAGGCACGGCATCATCCTTCGTGAAGCCATTCAAACTTCTCTGTCACCCTGCAAGTCCTCTGTGCGCAGGCATCTGAGGTGCAATAGCGGCCACGCCGCAGGTGTGGTGGCCGTGTCTGGCATGTCGAACATTCGGCTGCTGACGGCTCGACACGTACCGAGGCACCTCTGATTCCGCCAAGAAAGAAAGGCCACGAGAAAACCGAAAAACAAATACGAGTGCCGTGAAAATTTTCAGCTCTTATCCCATTGATATGGTACTCTCAGACACACTTAAAGACGTCGCTCTGCGCAGTTGCACACTTCAGGCGAATGACGGAGAGCGTGGCTTATTGGTAGTAGTAGCTCTGTGGTGGCTTAGACTGACGCCAGCGCCAAGAAGCGTGAGCCGCCGGACGCGTTATCATGCGCTCTGTATGTTCGCGGCGGCTGACAAAAGCTCGTGCGCAGTTCGATTTGACTGCTTTTCGCGCTTTTCGTCTGTCGCTGATCGCCGTGTAGACAGCGCGCTTGTGAAGGGGGGGGGGGGGGGGGGGGGGGCGCGTTTCGCTCGCGCTTGCTGCCTCCCGCTCACAGGCAACGCGTTTCTGCGACATTGCCCATAAGGCTGCAGCAGCATAGAGAAACATAGGCTTACGTAAAGAGCGGACACTCCCGTAGGGCCCTGCGGCCGAGCTACTGCACTGCCGCCAGCGCCCCGAGCGGATGGTCAGACCGCTAATTTCATCCTCCGAGATTTTAGGCTGTGCTTAAGCTCTGTTTCAGTTTCGGTTTCGATAGAAATGCTTTCGATTCTGACTTACCTTTGGCTATTAAAATATTCAATTTAATATTTCATTTCTAAGCATGCCATACATATAGACGTAATAAACGCTCGGATCGCACTTTTACTGGAAATACCACCACGCTTCTCGAAGAACCTACGCAAGCTGAATTAGTTCATGAAGCTGGGAATAATGTTATCAGAGCTGTTTTAACTTTAATTGTGTGCCGTCATTGAGCCGCCTCTTTCAGTTGCAGACATAGAAGGGAATGGTTTTACACAAAGAGTTTATTTCTTCTTGTTAACAATTTGAACTGTAGAGAAAAAAAATACTGGCTCACACACATTTTATAAAATACATCATTATACAAAGAGCAAAAAGAAAGAAGTTATGGTAAAGCCGGTGGCACCATGTCACGAACAAAAAAAAGTATTGCACATACCCTCTGCGGGATTGTCATCTAAAACATGACCCGTGCGAACAACACAACAGGAGTTGTCAACAGCTAGACACACGTAAGGGGTTAAAAAAGCACGCATAGCACGCTCGATTCCTTCACATCAGGAGCTTTGAGCGATAGGTTCATAGGCTGTTCAGAAATACAAGCCCAACATATTCAATACATCATAATAACACAATAATAAGGTTGCACTCTTCGTAAAACCTGATTATTGCGATGTTTTGGTCAAGTTGTAGACATCACGCAAAAACATCACCTTTAGAGAGCTGACAATTCGAGTATCCTGTATGCTGAACAGTAGGAATAGCCATCTTCGTCACCGAAGTCATCCGGGGTCCATGAAGGCATCTGCGGTGAAATGGCCACCGCAGATGCGGTACGTGACGTACAGCTGGGTCGGCGACTTTTCAAGCAGGTCGCCCCTCTTGGCACACTCGATCCAAGCCTTCGACCTGAAACAATTATGGCGCAGTATATATAACATGTAATTATTCACTTCACTGGCTGACTGAAAAAAAACATGCTCATAGTAGCCGGTTCTAACAAGAGATTGGCAGAACTCTTCTATAATTTCTTTAATGTACACAGAAAACGCGTCAATCACCTGCTGTCAAGAGGAATGCATGAGAGCTTCGTCCCCGGTTTCGTTTGTATTTGCCCGTTGTTCCCACACCATGAAATGCAGCAGTAGTTCCCGTAATTTAATCCGCTGCGTGGCGTATTAGTGTGTGCTTGTGTACGTACTGCAAAGATTGTTGCAGTCATCAAACGGCAAAGAGAAATATAGAAAAAAAGATAGAAAAGAAAATAAACTCGATGATGTGTTATTTATAATATGTTTGCAGGCAAGCGTTAACATATCGTTAATGAAAAATTCTGTTTAACTGGCTTCAATCCCTTGCGGAAGCAAGCTGACGTAAAGTATTTTTTTGTTTATAAAGCATTGACTATTGTCAATGGTTTTTTTCCAGACCGTACCTATATGCGGTACGGACCAGTGATCAGCTTTCACTTTACAGTGATCGCACACTGTCGTAATGATTGCGAGATCGCAGTATCTTCAACGATTTTCTTATACCCCTTCACGTGGGAACATTCGGTTGTGATCGAGCCCTCGACCGGGATCCGACTTTCAATCGCGATGGTTAATCATCGCTGATATAGCGGTCCAAGGATCGGGAGTATAACAGCCCTAGCGTAGCAGATGTGACTAAGTAGGTCCGGAACACCCAACTAAATTTGCCAAGTTGGCAGAAAAAATTCCTTGTATATTCTTTTTCCAGAAAAAAAAACATTTCAATTTGATATTATGGCTAAAAAACATACCTATCAGTGCCGATCCCCTGAAATTCTCTGAAACACATAATGTCGGCGGTATTGACACAAATATGAGATAATATGCCTGAATAAAACGTATTACCATTTGTTGTACTCCAGTCTAAAACAACCTTTCTTGTTGATATTTTAGGCTTCTCTCTTTTGCTGTTCGTTTCCTAGCAATCTATGACACCTAAAAAGCACACGGTCGGGGCATGTTGAGGCCCGATTAGGATCTGACTAATCACGATCAAAACTGCCCGCTTCCTCTGTGACAAAGGTATTTTCACGTGGTCGATATGAAATGTGCGTTACACTGTTCGATCCACGCCATATAAAAGGTTTGGGTTACGATACGGGTGAACCATCGTTAAATTCTGTGTTTTAAACCAAACGTGTCGCGAGTGACTTTTGGAAAATTACGCTTTCGAAGTAATTCACGTACTCTTCCGGAAGAGACAACAAACGGATGACTCACGGCTCATATTATATGCTACGCGTGCAAAATAGGTACACGCAGCATAACAAACGACTTCCTACAATCTTCTTAGCTCAAGAAGCATCAAAACTAATCCTGCAGGAAAAAGGAAACAACTTAGCGAAAAAACGGGGCGCGGCGTTGAAAAGCGCTGTGAGGTGGGTGTAACCGGCGGCACATGACCGGCGCACCACCACCATTTATATGGAAGTGGAACGCTTGGATGCAACCCGATGTACGTGTGATATTCTGTCGACCTTTGAAGTAGAGTGGAAGCAAACATCGGCCGCCTGGCGGCTGGTCAGACCCTTTTTTTGCTCAGCCGCGAAACAGCTTGAGTGTCCGCTCTTTACGTAAGTATGTTTCTCTATGGCAGCAGCTTCGCGCGCCTTTCTAGTTTGATTCCAAGGCCGCCTGTCAAACAAAATGAATGCTGTGAGCGGTGTGCTGAGCTTAAGTCAAGAAGGAAAGCAAACAGCAGGGCTAAACCGATTTCGTGCAGCTGGTAAGCTTTGACAGTAAATAAACCTGCCGCATGAAATTGTGTCAGGCTCTCCCCATTTCTTCACTCTGCGACAGCGGGCACCGGTTTGTTTTTGCATACAAGTATTTCGGCTTTCCGCTCCGTGTGCGCTGCTCTGGAGGTCAAACATTCTGACGAGGCGTGGCCAAATAGTTTTAACAAATGACGGTTGTTAATTGTGCGGGCCGCTGCACTTAATTGTCGAGTGCGCAGCACTTGGCCGTGTTTTTTCACTTTACGTCAGCCCATACACCGCCACATCTTTCTGCCTTTACAAGCAGGACCCAAATATTGTGGCCTAGGCGCTCAATGACAGTCTGCAGTGCGCATTTCGGCCCACCTTATTTCGTTTGGAGCATTACAGGTAAACAGCGATATTGAGTGGCATAAATCGTGAATAAGCCGTGACGGAAACATTTTTCAGCAGTGACCCTGCCACAAGCGAAGCCGTAGCTACTTCGTGTATGCCACAATGCCACTACCGACTGCATATGTAGCTCGACGTCTCTGTAAAGTTCAGCACACACTCCGAATGTAGTGCGCATCACGGCGACAACTGATTGCAAGTACTGCACACATTCAGTCGAACAGGAAACAGATGTTTTTGATTTCTTGCTAAGTACGGTCCACTTGCCGCTGCTGAAAAACGTTGCCCTCAAGGATGGTTGATATCTTACGTCAGTCAAAATCACTTGATCACAAGTTTCTCACTGCGAAGGTCGATTATGCTGTGAATCTTTTTCTTCGCTCCTTTAAGAGCCACGAAAAAGGATGACGACAAAGAAACAACCAAGACAGCTTTAGGCGTAGTGCTGCAGTTTGCGTGTTCCTTTGTCTTCACCGTTTTATCCCACTCCCTAAAATGTCAGTGATGAGTAACCAACTTGCCCACACCGAGATTTTATGTCATATGAAAGATAAAGCAGGAAAACAAACGCAACCTTTTCTTCTTATTCACTTCTCCTTGCGCTTAGAATCTAGAGGGAGCGCGTGTATACGTTTACCTTGTCTCTACAACCCGCCACATAAGCAAGTGTTTCCGGCACACCGCCTAATACGCACCCACTTTCTCCACTCTCCACCACCTACACCGCATTCAACCAAGATTATATGCAGACTACACATCCATGCTGTTGTGATATTCCCACATTCACACACACACTGCATGGACATGCACAGCCAAATCCAACCACTTAAAGCACCCGAACGCGGCGCTGGAGCAGTGGGAGGTGACGCTGGCCAGCGGCACCCTGAATGACCAGGGGGCGCTAGTCGCCATCGCCAAAGCGTCGGAAGGAGCCACTGGAGTCTTGGACTGAGGACCCCATCCACAATCCGCTCTGCTCTTGTTTCATACAATAAAAGGTTATCCTCTCTCTCTCTCGCCTTTTTTATTGCCTCCGCGGTGGCTCAGTGGTTATGGCACCCGGCTGCTGACCCGAAAAACGCGGGTTTCATTCCGGCCGCGCAGCGGAATTTCGATGGAGGTGAAATTATAGAGAGCCATGGTTTGCGATCTCAGTGCGCGCTAAAGAACCCCAGGTGGTTGAAATGCCCGTGGCCCTTGTCTGTGGCGTCCCCATAGCCTGAGTCGCTTTGGGACGTTAAACTCCCATGAAATAAACTACATCGTCTTTGTCTGCCCAGTTAGAAAACTGCGACGGACCGTAAATGTTTTTGTATCTCTCCCATATTATACACCCGCACGTGGATATTATACTAACCTGCTCACATGGTTGCGGCGAAAACCTAACCCTAAACATAAAACTGCGTTAAAAGCTCTGAGCTCTGTGCGGCATCCCTAACAGTTCAGAACTTGGGCGGCAGACTCGGGCGCTTTCCTCTGGTATAAATGTTCGGGTGCTTTCGGAGGTGGCCGCGGAGCGGCAACCCCGTACATGAAAGTTACGAATCCTCCGGTCGTCGGCCTGTCTAAGTGCCTGTCTCAGAGAACCTGGTGCTAATCTTCTGTCTCAGGGCTATCTCAGGGAACCTAGTAATAATCTTCCAAGATCTATCTGATTTATTTCTTGTCTCGACTGAACCTCTGCCCTCAGGCACAAAACCGCATTCCCGAAAGTAAGCCTGCCGCCATTATTCCTTTCCAAGTACTTCTCAGTACTTCATACTTGCAGCCCCATAATGCCCTATGTTTCATTATCGCGGCATGTTTTCGCCCTTTCGCCATAGCAGTCTGTTCGTGCTTTTCCATGTATATCTGTCCTTCGTTTACCCGCACCCCGAGATATTTGCATTCTGTCAGTATACGCATTTCATGCATTGTATTGTTCTACAATATTGAAGCTGTCCTACTTATCTCTTCCCATGGGAGTTCTACTTTATTATCTCGGTATCTTTCCTGTATGAATTCAATTATCTTATGAGCAACACCTTAATCCTTCTGTATATTCCACAGGTGTTATCTGTTCACGTTGTGGCATGCACAACTTATATCCAGGAAAGCTCAATACTGAGGTCTGTTTGCCCCCCTAGCTATTTCGCTGCATGGCGTAAGCAGGAACAGGCTCTGATCTAAGCGCCTCCCACTTCTGAATCCTTTCCGAAGTACTTCAAGTAACTATTAATTTGATGGTGCCAGTGAAAAGGAGACAGCTTGTTGTCGAGTTAATATCTAGGAGATGTCATAATGGATACTTTATTGTCTCGTTTTTATACGCCAGCGGAGAGTGGACCAAATCACCAGGCCACTATATTAAAGCTCGTGCGCGCGTGACTGACATAGCGCGAAAATCGTTCGTACAATGTTCTTTTAGTTTAAGTCATTTATACGGCTGAGCCGCTTAAGCCGGGATTGTAATCATACAACTCATTGCGGTCTGTCACGAATACCGTTCAACATTGAGCTGCTTCCGCATGCAGGTTTTCAGTGCAAGCGCAAGGAATGCGTCGGCCGGCGCCCATATGATATCTCGAACGCATAATGAAACAATAAAAAGAAAGAAATGAGACGAGGTACCTTGTATCGCTACTGCTGCTGTGCTCGGCACTTGGGGTGAGCTGCAGTACTTTGCTATCTAAGGACTGAAACGACATGCCTACAGATTAGGAAGGGTTCCCCATCGGCTGTCTTGACCAAGGCGTCCCCTGTAGATGGCGTTAATAATAATAATAATAATAATAATAATAATAATAATAATAATAATAATAATAATAATAATAATAATAATAATAATAATAATAATTGATTTTTGGGGAAAGGAAATGGCGCATTATCTGTCTCATATATCGTTGGCCAACTGAACCGCGCCGTAAGGGAAGGGATAAAGGAGGGAGCGAAAGAAGAAAGGAAGAATGAGGTGCCGTAGCGGAGGGCTCCGGAATAATTTCGACCACCTGGGGATCTTTAACGTGCACTGACATTGTAGATGGCGTTGCGATGCAGTTTTCGCTGTTCACGCTTTATATGATAAGTATAAAAATAGGGCTACAAGGAAGCAATCTAGGTTACAATCGGTCGTACAGATTAGGCGGAAAGATTGTTGAGCACCGAATACCGGGTTTAATGTGTGCGGTCGACATTGTGCTGTTAGCAGATAGCCAGGAAGATTTGCAGACACTGGTTAATTGCTGTGGATACAAAGGAGACAGTCTAGGTTTCAGTTTTGCGGTGTGGGGATTTTCAACGATACAACTGAGCAGGAGCTTGCAATGCAAGGCCATGAAATACCCTGAGTGGCCGAATACAAATATCTCGGGCTATGGGTAAACGAAAGGAAAAGCACGAACAGTCTCTTATAGCAAAAAGGGCGAAGGGATGCCGGGATAATCAAACATAGGGCGCTGTGCGGGGAAAAGGTGTATGAAGTACTGAGAGGTATTTGGAAAGGAATAATGGTGCCGGGGATTACTTTCGGGAATGCGGCTCTGTGCTTAAGGGCAGAAGTTCCGTAGCGATTAGAAGTATACCAGAGAGCTGTTGTAAGATTAGCAATAGGTGCGCACGGGAAAACCTCAAACGAGGCAGTACAGGGGGATATGGGCGGGGCATGGTTCGAAGCAGCGGAAGCTCAGAGTAAAATACTATACGAAGAACGCCTGAGGAAATCGGATGATAACAGGTGGGCAGCTAACATATTTAAATACCTATACAGAAAGAGTGTTGACTCACACTGGTGTAAAACAACTGGGTAGCTAACCAGTAATTATGGCAGACACGAGGACGGAGAAAGAGAGAGCATTAAGCGACAGGTTCAAAACGTGGAAGGAAAACATTGGATATATTGAATGAAAAAGAAGCATAGTGCAGAACTATATCGATACTGGAAAAGGCAGACCAGGAAGGAAGCGTTTTATGATAACTCAAGAGGCAGTGTTCTACTCTTTGAAGCCAGGTCAGGATGTCTTAGAACGCACAGCAATAGAAAAAAATTAACGAAGAAGATTACACATGTGCTGTGCGTGGTAAATCAGTAGAAACAATAGAACACCCCATTATAAAATGTGATGGTATCCATCCCGATGTCGATGCAGGCACAGTCACTCTTCCCGATGCCCTAGGGTTCAGAGATAACAATAGTCATGTAAATAAGTTTGCGGTGGAAATTAGCAAGAAGCGATTGGAAGATTGGTGGCTCAAAAGCATAGAGGTGACATAAGGTTAGAAGTGTAGGAAGACGTATTTAACGAAAATGGCGAGTTTTAATAACAACTTACAACACAGTTAAACAAAATTAAAGAGAAAAAAAGCTGAGCATGGTGGCAACTGCCATCACACTGTTTCAAAGTGGACGCTCCTACCTTCCATCCATCCGCTCGCTCCGCCACGCGCTGAACGGAGTTTACTACTTTTGCTCCCGACAGTTGTTAGTATGGCGACAAGTTTGTTGGTTGGTGTCGGTGAGCGCATGAGTGCGTTCGCATCAATATTCACTGAATATTTCATGCTCTCAGCAATTCAGTGTTGGTGAGCTCTGTTGTGCGTGTGTGAGCGTAGGTTGCCGTAGGCAAATTTCTCAATTTTCAGGAACATCACTCTATCCTCGAAAAGGCAGAGATTGCCACAATAGTCGTCTCCGCTTTGGTTATAATTTTCTTGGTTCCTTTTCTCTGCGGGTGGTCGCTGCCCTCGTAATCATCTGCGCACGTTAGGACCAGGCTTATTTGAGTGAGTGTTCTGCAGCTCTCGTGGTTAGCCGCCGGCCTGTAGGATGTATGTCTAGAGTGCGTACGTTAACTGCGGATAATTGAAGAAAGCCGCCAGCAGCCTGGTTTACAGGAATAAAAGCAGGCAGCTTTCCAAAGCCGCCAATGGCAAGAGCGGTAAAGGAACGAAGACGCTTCCTTACAATCATGCACTTTATTTTTTTAGGAAAACGTTGCTATCTTAAACTATCCTATTTTTCTCTTTTTCTAGCAATCGTTATAAACGCGTGCCCGAACACGTACAGACGTGGACAAAGGTGCCAAGTCTTGTTAAGGTGGCATAATGTTTGTTTTTTACTATTCGTGGCTTCGCTTACTGGGGCTGGCCAGCCCCTTTCGGGGAGGTCTCCTTGGTTTTGGGGGCGTGCTTGATTAAGGGTTTGCGCTCCGAGTGCGACCCCCTGATGAAGCTCTGCACGGCGAGCGGGCTGACGGATTCCCTGTGGCCTGCCTTCGCGGGGGACAAATGTGTGTGCGCCTTGGAAGAGGCGCCAGTGGCGGCTGGCTCGTGGGTAGACGACTTCCCGTTGTGGTGGACCTCTTTCTTCGCCGCCAGTGGCGCCTTTGAAGCCTCGTCATACACACTCCTTGTGATCATGTTCAGTGCCTGCAAAGAAAGAAAAATGAAAAACATCCTGGCATGAAAAACATCCGTGCAAACAAAACAGCGGCGGGATTCGAGGCGCTGCAGCCTCTGTTGCACAGACTACGGAATTACACCACAAGAAGACATCCCCCAGAACTGTTTGAAATAACTTATTGCCGCGAACCACGCTTATGATAGCTGAGCCTCACTTAATTCAGACGATCGACGCTGCGAAGGGCTTTCGCAGATAACAAGTCCAACACTGTGCGATTAATTTGGATTGGTTTTTGTGTGCACGCTACGCATGTGCCAACTCGCTACCGCCGAGGCGGCGTCTTCTAAGACGTTTGGTTGCTTAGCGTGGGGACGCAGAATGAATACTAGGCTGCGTTTAAATGATGGAGAGATGCAAAAGACGCCAGTGTGCTGTGCGACGTTAGTGCGCGTTAAATAACCCCAGGTGACTGGTATTGATCCAGAGCCCTCCACTACAGCGCCTCTTTTTATCGGGACAGCTGTAAAGGCCGAGTCTGCCGGCTACGCTACGTCACAACACGAGGGAGTGCGAGGAGGACGGGCGAACAGGAGATAGAAACAGGCGTGGCTCGCATCACTGTTTGTCAGAGCACTGCCACTATCGTTAGACCAGGCGGGAGTCGGGCCTAACAAGCGCAGCGAGTCGGGATTGTACGCGACCGTGCGTCACGTTTATACCCCACACCCCTACCTCCACATACCCACACACGCGTATGACTAGTCACTGCAGCAGGCTACTCCAACGTTCTCTACAAATGGCATACATGAGAGCTTACCCGTGGCGGCATAGACGCAGCAGACACCCCATAAGCTTACCCAGCATTACTAAACATTCGCAAAAACATCAGCATTTCGCACCTGTTGCTGACATTCGCATTACTATAAAGCGAAACATTACTGATTTCAAATGCGCTAGCGTTACTAGTCTGAGTTTCGCAAAAATGGCCCGTGTGTTTTGTGATGCCGTCGCCACCTGCCAGGAAACCAGGGAGGAGACAAACGCCGATTTGTCGCATCACATGGTATTATCGCCTAAGCATTTCTGCTCTTCTTCCTTTCAGTCACTCTCTCATCTGCTCCCGCACACCGCAGTTCAGTTAGCCACCGAGAGTTAGGCCTCTTCTGCCTTCCTTCTTCACACCGGTCCCGTTCCCAGGTCCCTGACTTTCTTTAAGGTTACTTCGCGAATTTATCTCTTTTTTGTTGGTAGCTACAACGGCTCCATTCGGAGCTACATCAGCAGTGGAAAGCGAACATAAAAAATAATTGTTCAAAACAAGAAATGCAGGGTAAAGATAAAATACGATCAATCAATCAAACAAGCACAGAGCAAAATTGGAGGGTAAACTTACGCTCAACAATATGGTATGACGCGATAGCGTATGCGCCCATATATGCGGAATGCAGCCTTCTCGGCTTTACATTCATAGATCCCTGGGAACCATCATCCCACTCCTGACGCAGCTGTGCAGCGGTTAAGCCATGCTTCACTGCCTTGCGATGGAAGCTGCTGGTAGCGACGGGGCTTATGCGAACGAGGTTGCTCTTTCCGAGCAATCTCTCACGATCAATCGTAAATATAACTGCCACCTGCCAGGGTGGTGGGTTTGTTCACAATCAGACGGGCAGGTTGCGATGACGCCAAACGGTCACGGTACCTAGGTGGGTCACCTAGGTTGTTTTTTGGGGGGGGTATTTCTCTCGCAGAACGCCGGCAACGACGGCGGATTTTCTGCAGAACGACAGCATTTTAAGGCTATCCAAATAAAACATGTTACAAAAAAATCGGAATATCACCAATAATTGAGTAAGACTAATCACACGGGTGATTATCCGTGGCTAATTTCATCAATAAACTCTTCCACTGGAAAGGAGTGAAATGGACCAGGAGGCATTTTTCAAACCTCCATTTTATGGTTTATGGAGGTTTAATGTCCTAAAGCGAATCAGGCTATGAGGGACGCCGTTGTGGAGGGCTCCGCAAAGTTCGACCGCCTGCGCTTCTCTAATGTGCACCGACATCGCACAACACACGGGACTATAGAATTTCGCCTCCACCGAAATTCGACCGCCGCGGCCGGGATCGAACCCGCGTTTTTCGGGCCAGCAGCCGAGCGCCATAACCACTCAGCCACCGCGGCGGCTGCAACCTCGATTTTACGAGGCAAAATATTTTATATGCATTGGTTCATGCAGAATTAGAGGTGATGTTAAATTCATGTAAAATATCTCGTTTTCGTGTGTTTAATAAGGACTATGGCACTGTTACATATAATAGGAAGAATAAACTAAAGAAGTTCGCAGAAGACGACGAGGATGACGATAAGAATAACGTGTATTAAGCCCATGAATAAAGAAGATTAAGAAGTAGTATTCGGTGAGGTGGGAAAAGATGATCGGAGAAGAGAAGACGACCGCCGCATCGCGCAGGGGCTGGCCTTACGTTTCCAGGTACAGAAAGCAGAACCTTTGCACACTCTCACCCCCAGCTCGGACTATCCTGAGGTCGACGTGTCGGAGCTCCTGCAAATTGTTTCCTCGATGCACTCTGCTGCTCCGGGATCTGACGGGATTACTGTGGGCATGTTAAAGATTTTAGCGCACGACTTTCCAACTCACCTTCTAGATATTGTAAATGCGTCATTGGAAACCTCTT
This sequence comes from Amblyomma americanum, assembly GCF_052857255.1. Lineage (NCBI taxonomy): Eukaryota > Metazoa > Arthropoda > Arachnida > Ixodida > Ixodidae > Amblyomma > Amblyomma americanum. The sequence continues at coordinate 66,991,836 of NC_135500.1, forward strand.
GGATTCCTCACAGTTGGAAAATTGCGAAAATAATTTTACTTTTAAAAAATGCAGACAATGGATTTCAATTAGACAATATTCGGCCGATTGCTTTAACCTCAAATTTAGTAAAGCTAATAGAAAGAGTAGTACACAGTCGCCTCACAAAGCATGTTCATCATATTAACGGCCTCAGCCCCGCACAGATTGGCTTTCGTCGCGGTTGTTCCATATGGTCCGCGCATGTGGATCTCGAGAGCCGAATACGACTCTCAATGCGCCAGAGAGAAGTTTCGGCCTTGGTGACGCTTGACGTTGCGAAGGCCTATGACAGCGTGGAGCACACAGTCCTCATTAACAAGCTTGCTCAACTACAACCACCGCATTACCTCTACGCCTGGATTTGTGAATTTCTAAAAGATAGATTTTTCTTCTGTACAGACGGATCTTTTTGTTCTAATACCTATGGTCAATCAAGAGGTGTGCCGCAAGGCTCTGTTCTTTCTCCGCTGCTTTTCAACATATTAGTTCGGGACATCCCCATTCATCCTAACGTTACAGTTTATGTATACGCAGATGATATAGCTTTTTTCGCATCAGCAAATGATATTCATGTGCTCTACGGGTATTTGCAGGCATATCTGAATGGTCTTGAAGTCTGGTTGGACCAAATCAATTTATCACTTAATGTCAGCAAATGCGGCGTGCTGGTATTTCCACCCGACGCTCCTATGTACATCTCGCTAGCCTACCGCTCCACTCCAATTCCGCAGGTGGAGTCGGTTAAATACCTAGGTGTTACTTATGACCAAAATTTGGACTGGCGACACCATATTAAGAATAATGTTATTAAAGGGGAACGTGCACTGGGCCGTTTGACCCGAGTTGGCAATAAAAAGTTTGGCATGCGTCGTGACACGCTACTGTTGCTCTATAAGGCTTATATGAGACCGATTCTGGAATTTGGTTGCCCCTTGTTCTCTGGTAGCGCGAACTACAAGCTGCAGCCATTAGCCTTACTGGAAAGACGTGCCCTACGGCTATGCCTCGGGCTCCCAAAATCAGCTTCCAACGCTGTCCTTTATCTGGAAGCGCGTATCCCCAACCTCTATTCCCGCTTCCAACTTCTAACAGTGCGTACTTTCCTCAAGTCTTTTGACCCGGCCCCAGGCGTTAGTGTTCCAATTTTTGTATCCCAACCACACCTTTTTTTGACTAATCACTGGCCACGTTATCAGCTTCCGCAAGTTAGGTTCACGCAGAATCTGTTAGCTCCGCTTCAGGTTGATCTGATCTCCTTGCAACGAGTTGCTGACACGCAGGCTGATCCCGTCTTCTATTACGACTTTATTTTCCCGTCCCATGCGAAGCATATGCCCGCACATACCCTAAATGGTCTTCTTTCTGAACACCTACAGAATTTTCCACATCATACTGTTCTCTCCACTGATGCCTCCGGCAGCTGTGAGAAGGCGGCGATTGGCATATATTCGCAGGATCTAGATTGGAGCTACTCCGTTCGTATCCCTGATTATACTCCTATATTCTTCGCAGAGTTTTTGGCCATTGGTTTGGCTCTTCTCAAAATTCCCAGACATGTCGCACGGGTTCTTATTCTCACAGACTGCCTTTCAGTTATTGTCTCTCTCCAAAATTCGGAAAAATCTTTCTTGACTCGTTCACTTAGGTTTTTTGTTCCGAGCACAGTGCGCGAGATCCGTTTGGTCTGGGTACCTGGGCATTCAGGCGTCTATTTTAACGAGATGGCTGATTTATTGGCAAGGTCAGCTCTCAGCGCAACTGTAATATATCCCGTCCCTCACCTCATTCTGTTAGCAGCTTCACGTTTCCAGCGGTTCCAACATATTTCAGCCACTTTGAGTGATCCGTTGCTGAATACCGTGGACTTTCAACACCTAAAGTACCCATGGAATATCCGGTGGTGTAAGTCAAGGCTTTGTGAAGTGTCCATGACGCTCCTGCGATGTAGAATCCCTCACTTAAACTTGTACTTATGCAGGTGCGGGTTCGCTGCGACAAACCTTTGTGTATCATGTGGGCAACTTGAATCAATCGATCATTTTCTCCTCTCTTGCCGGCGGTTCGCGGTTCAGAGAAAGCAATATCTGGAGGTTCCTCTTTCGAGACTAGGACTGCCTCTGTCTCTTACAGTTCTTCTATCGTTCGGTGCGAGTGCCAAGGGATTCCCGTTAAGCAGTGTATGCGGCTACCTTCACGATTACATAAGTGCAACTAATCGATTATCCTGTTAGCTAGACACAAAATTCTTTCGCATGTCCAAAAAGGCTAGATTGATTCTATTCCGGATGACTCATACCTCTTGAATTCATTTTATTTTTCCCAATTTTTTTTTATCTTGATTCAGTCTTCTGACGTTTCCTTCCCCGCGCAAATGCTTCATTGGCATTCTACCCTATACCTTGGCCAATCCCCCCACGTGGGTATGTGCCATATTACTTGAGGAGAAGAAGAAGAAGAAGAAGAAGAAGACGACGACGACAAGGATGACCTGTACCAACGCAAAGGTTATAAAAGCGCGAGGGCTAGCGTGGCACTGGAGGGGGGGGGGGGGGGGGGGAACAGAGATTCGGAAGTTCCGGCAGGTCAGGAACACCTCGGATGGAAGAGAGCAACGCCGGCTACTGCTCCGGTGATCTTGAGTTCTAAGGCGTCGCGCCGTGGACCTCCTGCCGTTCCTGAGCCCGTTCCGGGCAGTCAACGGATGACGCAACCACCTTCTACGGCCAGGGGTGTCTCCAGCGCTGTTGCCACCCATCCGGGTTGTGCCCACAACGCCATCACCAGTATCGCCTCCACGGGCACTTGGACCGGTAGCTCGTACGACGCCGCCAACGACGCCAGCCTGAGCACTTGGAACGCCACCTCGACGCCGGCTACTGGACACATGCAACGCTACATCAGCACTGAACCGTGAGCACGAACGCCGAACGCTACTATACTGGGTGTTCCCGGGCAGTGTGTATTGGTAGTCTGTGTTTTGTGTTAGGTTCGTTAGTTTTGTGTGCTAGCGTTTGTGTCACGTAGGTTGTATTAAATGTGTGGCGTCTGTGTGTGTACACCTGTCGGCTAGTCCATTCTCTCAGCCCGAGTGTTCTCCGGGGATCCGTGACACGCACTAAAAATCACCACATCCACCCTCGTGTTACTACTACTGCAGCAGTTGTATCCGAGCAAGAACGCTCTACAATCCAACGTCTCGGTTTCCCATCATGGCCTCCGCTCGATTTCTTTATGGCGCTACTCTGGGTAAGAAACTGTCAAGGACAAAATAACACACAGACCGACCAGCCCAGTTTTCTTCGTTTACGTGTTTTTTTTTTTACTTTCCTCTCCTAGTCTCGCGCTCTTAGTAGCGCAATAACAAAGTCAAGCATGAAAAAACAACTTGGCCGATATTCAGCTTTATTTCCAATCGAATCGTCATCACCACCCTGACTACGCTCACTGCAAGAAAAAGGCCCCTCCCATGTCTCTTCAATTAACCCTGTTCTTTGCCAGCTGCGGCCACCGTATCCCCGCAAACTTCTTAATCACATCCAGCCGTCTAACTTTCTGCCGCCTCTGCTACGTTTACCGACCTTTGGTATCCAGTCTGTTATCCTTAATGAGCATCTGTTATCTTGCCTTCGCATTACATGCCCTGCCCAAGCCCATTTCTTGCTCTTGATTTAGACTAAAATATCATTAACCCTTCTTTGATAGTTGAGCACTCTTACCTCCTTTCACTGCCCCTGTCTCTAAACGTTGCACCTATCATTTTCCTTTCCATAGGCAGCTGTATTGTCCTTCAGTTGAAACCTTTTCGTTATTCTTCACGTTTATGTTCCATAGTACAGGTAGGATACAGCTGTTGTATACTTTTCTATTGAGGGATATCGGTAAACTGCCAGTCTTGATCTGAGAGAACCTGCCATATGCGCTCCACCCCATTTTTCTCGTTACTTCGCTCCCTGATAAGTGCCTACGCTCACTACCTTTCCTAAATAGACGTATTCCCTTACCACTTCCAGCTCCTCACTACTATTGTAAACTGCTCTTCCCTTCCGAGACTGTTGAACATTACTTTGGTTTTCTGCAGATTAATTTTTGGAGCAGCAGTACTGCTCTGCCTTTTGCAGTTTTGCAGTTCATCGCCTGAGTCATCAGCGAATCGCACATTACTAAGCTATTCTTCGTTAACCCCTGTCTTGGACTGTTTCGAATTCAGACCTCTGAATAGCTTCTGTAAACAGGCGGTGAATAGCATTGGCGAGATCGTGTCTCCCTGCCTAACACTCTTTCTAATTGGAAATTTATTGCGAACTTCATGGACAACTATGGTAGCTGTGAACCACGTATAGATATCTTCCAGTATTTTTGCATAAGGCTCTTCTATACCCTGATTCCGCAATTCCTGCATGACTGCTGATGTTTCGACTGAGTCAAATGTTATCTTATATGTCATTATCTATTAGGGCTATATATGCGGGTTGGTTATCTTCTGCGCATTTCAATATCACCTGAATGATAGTGTGAATACGGTCAATTGTCGAATTCCCTTTACGAAAGCCTGCCTGATAATGTTTGGTTGAAGTCTAAGATTATTCTTATTTTATTAGCCATTACCTTAGTAATGTCCTCAAACTAATCGGCAAATGGCAGTAAGCTGATCGGTCTATAATTTTTCAAGTCCTTGTCCTGTTCTTTCTTACCCTTTAAGATGATGTAAGCGTTCTTGGAAGTTTCTGGTGCGCTCGACAGTCATAAGGCGCTGCCTATGCAGGGTGGCTAGTTTTTCTAGCACAATATTCCCTCCGTCCTTCAACAAATCTGTTAACTGATCCTCATCAGCTGTTTTCCCTCTTTTCGTTGTTCCTAAAGCTTTCTTTACTGCCTCTTTTTTTTGCTAGCATGATGTCGTAGGGCTCTGCGCTACTGCCTATCTCATCAACGTCCTGACTACATTGGGTAAAATATAGATTTGCGTAGAACGCTTCGGCTACATTAACTATCTCATTCATATTGTTAATGACACTGCCGCTCGGATAGGCGAAGGTCAAATCCGCGCCACCTACCTCAAAGAGCTTGTCCCAGGCACTTACGGTGGCCGGCGTCATGGCGGATTTGTTGGCGGCTATCATCTCCTGCATGGCCGCCGAGAAGAAGCTCTCGAAGTTGTGAGGTTGCACGCCAGGAAACTTCAGGTGATTGATGGCGTTCTTGCGCACCAACTCGATGAGCACTTGAGTGTCGTCGAGAGCTTCAATGAAAGCTGTCATGTGACGGCCTACCTCGGAGGCGAGCGCCCGGAATTTGGCATTGTTGGCCAGGTCGTGCACAGACACGTTATGGAAGCTGGGGAACAGCATCAGATACTCGGGGTGGCTAGAGAACATGGCCATCAGAAAAGCCAGGCCGAAATTCGGCTCCTTTTCGCAGAATCGTCGCCAGCTGTCGCGCACCAACTTGTTCTCATGCTTAGACATACCGGTCCGGTTGTCCACTGGGTCGTTGCTACCCGCGTTACCCATGGCTGAGTGGACGCTCCTTTTCGTCTTCCTCTTCCTCGAACAGATCGCGTATGTTCCACCAGCCACCAGGTGGCATATGCATGCATCTGGCGCCACAGAGGTGCAGAGAAGAGTCCTCAAACTGAATGCTTTGACCCGCTGCAGGGTCTGTTAAGCATCACGTGTATGGTTCTGGTCCCACTTCCACATGCGCTTTAGGGCTTCTCGTCTTGATTGTCTTTCGCAGGCGGTGAAGCCGAAAGGCGGGGGAAAGGGGGGTCTGCTCAGTCTCCAGGCTACCGCTGCTCCTCGAAGTGTGCTTTCATATCCTCTGATCATCGGCTTTTCGAGGTTTCTTCTGTGCAGCGACGTCAGCAGCATTCCTGTTAAGCTGGTGCCCATAGATGGTGGTGCAATCAAGATGGCCAACCCTGGGTACGTTTGGGCTGTGCTCCAGTTAGCCACTTCTCTTTACGAATCCATCTTGAGATAGAACACTGAAGACGAGGCGGAATTCTTTAATGAATTTTTAAGAAATATTTTTCCAGTACCTTGCTAAAATACATTAAAACTAGCCCTGATTACTTTTGGCGATACCTTGGAAATAAGAGCACACACTTAGAAGAAATAAGGCAGCAGCACGATAATGCGATTGCTGATCCTCAGGAAATTTCTAACACAAAGAATTCTTTCATTCTGTATTCAACCAGGTTGATAGTGTCACAGAGGCTTCGCCTTCTTCCTACCAAGTGTAAGACTTCAGATCTTTTGAGGAAGTGTTTCATTATTGCTAAAAGTTAAACAAAATTCTTCTGGGGCCCCGATGGCACACCGAATTCCTTCCTTCATCTTTACGCCGAGCCTACTGCACACATTTTAACAGCTATCTTTTCCTTATCTATTAGCACGGCAACTTTGCCTGAAGATTGGCGTGTGGCCCGTGTCATAGCAGTCCACAAAATGGTGACCACCAGCTTATGGAAAACTACGCCCAATTTCACTGCCAGCTACGAGCTGCAAAACACTAGAACACATCATCGCTCACTGCATAACACATTTTCTTGAAGCTAACAATTTACTCTCTCTCCATTTCAGCATGGATTTCGGAGGGTTTGTCGACATGTACCCAACTTTTAACAACTGTTCACGAAATCGCTCTAACACTTGATCCTTCTGGGCAGGCTGATCTTATTTTCCTTGATTTCAGCAAAGCATTTGATCGCGTTCCTCACCACAAACTTCTTGACAAACTTACTAATTTGTCTTCCTGCGTTCATTATAAACTGGATAAGAGCGTACCTTTCGATCTGCACTCAGCTCGTGGATGTTAATGGCCATGCCTCCAATGCGTTACCGGTTCCGTCCGGAGTGCCTCAAGCAAGCGTACAGGGACCTTATTCTTTTTTTAATCTATGTTAATGATATAACTAGGGCCATTCATCCTCATGTTTACATCAGATTGTTCGCTGACTATTGTCTGCTCTTTAAACAGGTTACTGCCCGTGGCGATCAACTTCAGTTACACATAAGTTTAGTTACACTTAATTAATGGTGCAAAGATTGGTCTTTAAACATAACACTGGAAAAACGGGCTTACTTCGCGTAACGAACAAAAAACAGCCAAGTTCATTTTCATATTGCATCTATGATAGTCATATAAAGGAAGTCGCAGAATACAAATACCTAGGCGTAACGTTTACAAACACTCTTTCATGGTCCAAACACATTGACAACATTTGCGCATCCACCTCCCGAAGACTCGGCTTTCTGCGTCACAAGCTGAAAACAGCACCTCCTGATTTGAAACTGCTAGCCTACCGAACTGACATATTGCCCAAATTAGAGTATGCAGTCATAATATGGTATTCCTTTCATCTAAAGCATAAACATAAACTTGAAATGGTTCAGAGGCGAGCAGTGAGGTTCATTTTCAACAAGTTTAGGCCCACTGATTCCCCGTCACAACTCATGGCTGACAACCATATCCCTACCTTAGAATCACGAAGAACTATAGCACGACTTAAATTTCTTTTCAGAATGTATGACAAGTCGCTGGAATTTATCGGACGGCCATACATTCAACTTTACCCGCCACGTGCGTCAAGGCACCGTCACGCTCAAAATTTGCTGCCGTGCCATGCCCGCACTAACTTGTATAAAAATTCTTTTTTTTTTCCTCGTACAGTAAGTCAGTAAAATTGTCTGCCTTCTGAAATATTTTCCACTGACAACATTGACCAGGCTCTGCTGCTGTATTTTGCATCGTGACATTCTATGCCGTTTTTCCGTACTTTTATCAGGTTATCATTATTCTGAAGGGTAGCGTATGCAAGTTTATTTCAGATGAAATTATGTGAAGATCATTCTACAAAATTGAAATGCGTGCTTGTTCACTTTTGTTATCTTTCACATGTTAAACGCTAGAGCATATGTATAATTGATGTTAATCGGAAGAAAATGTTCTACGACATGCCCACCTGCTTGGTCTCCTTGAGACCACAGTACTTGTAAATAAAATAAATAATGTCTTGCAGAATTTGCCTGTGTAACAGATCTAATGAAGTGCCCTTCCTTTACCGCACTTCGTTTAAACTCATTTATCGATGCCCATATCGCCTACACAAAAGGACTCATCCCAGGTGTTGATTCTTTGCTTAACTACCTCTTATACCCTCGAACATCTGTCCACTGTAAGCGTTATAGCAGTGAATTGCTGTAGCCAGGAAGTTAACAACGTGAGGATGTCAAGTGAGTGTGTACTAGCCACTTCTAAGGGGATTTCAAGCCCGTAAGAAATCAAGGCATGGTGTCCGACCTTTTAATTCATCTCCACTTACACGTGCCATCGCACTTTGGAATTATCTTCCTGACAGCATGCATCTGCATTATAGTGTATTGTTGCTTCTTCATTGCTACTACGTTTTGTTTTGGTTCTTTATACGTCTTACAACATTTAAAGCGACTGACACTTCTATATGACAACGTCATTTTTTGATTAAATTAGTATTTGCCATATGTCCTGCATCCATGCTTCTACTAAGTACCTTGTATCTATGTGTATATGCGCCTTTAAGTTTTGCATGTATAATAGTTTCTTTTTACTTGTATCTAGTGTTGTCTTAGTTTCTCTTGCACATTTGTCTTTACTTGACCCCATTACTCAATACCCTTCTGGACCCTGTAAGGCATGAATAAACAAATAACTATAGACTCGCTAATGTCTAGGCTACTGCAATGCAACAATTGCTGGAGCTGTGGCCATAGTATAGATGGTTACAAGTCCAGCTTGTGTTGTTGCAGTCGTGAGGGTGGTCACTGAACGGGCACCTGCACAGACCAGAACGAGGACTGCTTTTACGGTGGGACCCACGCAGCGATCGAACTCCTCAAGTTTCCCTCACGGGGTCAGGAATCTCAGGTCATTGGTATTAAGGCGAAAGCCTTTAATGGCCCATACTCGCGGTGACCGTCCATCCGGTTACGTGACCTCGCTGTGTCCGTCCGTTACATCCTAGGTCAGGTGACCGTTTCCGTCCGTTGCATCCTAAATCACGTGACCGTGTCCGTTCGTTACATCCTAGGTCATTTTAGGTTACCTTGTCACGTGTCACGTGACCTTGTGGCGGTCGTGTAAGCATCAACGGTTAAGATGGTCGAGCGAGTAGTAGAAAATGTCTCAGAGCGCTTAGCCAGCGTCATGGCAGCACAATTTACGCATGCCATGCAGGCCGGTATGGCCGCTCTTGCGATGCCTACGCCCTCTCAACTACTCACCATTCTATATCTGAAACGTATCAGCGCCAAGAGCGAAGCACTGCCCCCTCCGCTGTATTTAGTTCAGGTTCCTCCTTCGCCAAAAGTAACCAAGGAGCAGGTTTCTCTTTCTGATCCGTATAATAGAGCCGTTACGGCACCCCTAAAAACCGAAAGGTGTCACAACGTGAGGACAAGGGCTCCACTTACTAATTTTGAGACATCATTCTAGCGTACAGAAGCACTCGGACAAAGAGAGTAGACACCACGGACGCCGAACTTCAATTGAGGTTTATTCCGCAAAAAAAGGGTTTTTATGTATAAACAGAAACTGGAGCTGAAAAGTATTTCCACGACCAGGTAATTATTTAAGGCGGCAGCAATCAAAACAAAAACCAAAATAAAAACATAGGCATTTGCCATCAACACTTCAGCTCTCCACCACATCGCCTAACCTGACTTAACCACCAAACACATTTGCCTTGAGACAATTTATTTCTTTCAGATAATTTGCCTTGACATAATCTATTTCTAGAGCGCAAAAAAGGGCTACTGACGCAGATCTCTTTTCTAGCAGAGATACGGAATGCTACAAAAGTTTCCTGGCTCTTTTGAGTGCTAAACTTGCGTAGAACACGCGTTTCTTTCAAAAATGCCTTCCATGCTGGCTCGTGCGAGTAACAGCGAATGTGGTCAGCTGAATGACCTCCGCCACTTAACCGTAATCATGGCCTCGCCTTATCTTACACAGTTTCAGAGCGCAAGGGCTGCCATAAGTGCTTCGCTACGCGTCTAAGAAACAAATCACCTGTGCCCGGTTTCTTCTGACAAAGACTGTACATCCAGTGATATTCGATTCAATTGTGAATTTGAGATGGTGCAGACTGATGCACGGGTTCTCAAGCACAGTGGGCACCCGATGTCCAATACTTCTTCTCTATGTGCTCAGCCCAAAGCAAAGAAACAGCTGTTTGTCACTAAGCCACAGACGGTTCTATTTTTTAAGCTTCAGAACTCTTCTACCGCGGAAGCTAAATCCGGATATAATAATTTCGACAGACTCTAGGCTTACAGGCGGAAAGAATTTTCATTTACAAAATTACCGGTCGTTTCAACTAGATTGTAGCTGAGGAGGAAGAAATTTGCTTATCTTACAATTCGGATCTCCGTTTTTTTTTCGGCTCGGCTGTTCACAAACATCGCCCCTCGTCATTTTGGAGCGGAAAGCGCTCCGGTTGGGCCTTAGCCTCCCTGAATTTATCGCTACCAATGCGCTCTATTCTGAAGTCCGCATTCCCCCTCTCTTATCTAGAGTTGAGTTTCTAACCGTGCAGACTTGCCTCCAATTTTTCCCTGGATGACCGCAGAGATTTTGAACCTATTAAGAAAAAACAATTATTGATATCATAAATGGTCACATTATAAAAGTAACAAGTATTACTTATACCATCTCAAATGCTCGCGGAATTATTCATTGTCTCTAATGAGAGCCCGAGAAATGAAATATTTCACTAGCCGATATCAAAGTGCTGCTGGAAATACAAGAAAGATGCGGGAAGTCGTTAATGAGGTCACGGGAAACACGAAGAAATTTTCCACACTTCCCTATACTGATATTGAAAATGCAGTTGATGATTTAATACCTTTTTCACCAGTGTTGGTCCTGACCTAGCCGCGAAGATTCGTGATGGAAATGCAAACAGTGACATTCCGCCGTCAGTTCCCAATTCTTTCGCTCTGCGCAAAGTTTAAATCACTGAAGTGTTCTCCGTTGTAATGGAGTTAGCAGCTAAGAAGGCAGCTGGCTTGGATGGCATTCCGGCAAAAACAATTAAGGACAATGTTGATATTTTAGGACCGATCTTATGTCGTGTGTTTAACAATTCCCTAGTTAACTGCACATACCCTTCGTATTTAAAAATATCCCGCGTTACTTCGGTATTTAGGCGTGGCGATTCTTCTGAGCCTCCATGTTACAAACCTATTTGAGTACTTAACCAATTAACAACATATTTGAAAAAATTCTTTCCAAGCACATTCACAATTTTCTTGACAAATACAATATTATCTGCCCACAACAACATGAAATTCGAGCAAATCATTCTACTAGCTCAGCAGTTATTACGCTCACACAGGCTATTAACAAAGCACTACACAATAATAGGCCTACAGCTGTTATTTTTCTGTATATAAAAAAGCATTTGACACAGTTAACCACGATATGCTTAACAAATTAGAAATATGCGGCTTTCGCGATAGGGTGCTTTAGTTTGTCTCTAGTTACCTCAAAGATAGGCAACGAGTTATTTCAATGAATAATTTAATGTCATCTATGCAGTACCTGCATACTGGAGTACCGCAAGGGTCTACACTTGTACGTTACTTTTTTCACTTTACGTCAACGACTTACCTCTGATTTTAACGTCAGCCAGCGCCCTTAGGTACGCTGATGATACCGCCATTATAGTTACCGTTCATGATACTGCCGAACTAGAAAGCATCGCAAATAGAATATTGCAAAAGATCTCAGGCTGGTATCTTACTAATAAATAAATATTCAATACTAAGAAAACTAAATACATGCTGTTCAAGTCGCGAAATAAATCACTGGATTCAAGTGATATTAGTTCACTATTAGTCAGACCCAGCTTCAATCAACAAATACCTTTACGTACCTCGGAGTGGCACTAGATGAACACCTACACTCGCAATCTGGAGTAGCATGCCAGGCCGACAACCAGGCAGACCTCTCCTGGTCCATTAAAGTCCTTCTCCTCCTCCTACACTCGCAACATCAGATTGATTTAACTTGTGCGAAGGTTCCATCCGGTTCGTATGTTCTACTTCAATTGCGAGAATATTTTGACGTCAATATTCTACACGTCTTATACATTACATTGGTACATGTAATGCCTACCTAGATCCCTTTCGACAGTCGCAAAATAGAGCACTTAGAATAATTTCGTATTCTAACTAATCTCGACCCAGCAAGACCCTATTTACTATACTACACGTGCTACCGTTCAATCTGCATCGTGAGAAAATAATTGTTGAATGCATCCACAAGATAGCTAGTACCAACAGCCCTACACGCTTAAAGCGAAGCCTTGCCTACGGAAATGTCAACTTACCTGTAAAAAGAAACATCTGTAGTGAGCGTATGCTGCAGTTTTCTGACGTTAAGATCTGGAATAATCTGCCACGTGAACTAAACCTTGCTCACTTTTCTCTTGATATAAAAAATTATTACCTTAAAATGAATTACACACTCAAAAGAGAATACTTGTACCTAATTGCTGCAGCTTTAGGTTTACCTAAACCCGTATTTAAAGTTTTTGATATTTCTCTGTGATGTGATGTGTTAAGCATTCTTGGCGACCTGGGTCATGTAATATTATACATTATTTGTCATATGAGCGATGTGATAGGTTTCGTGGTCCCTCTTAAATAATGTTATGCATTCAATTTGTATTGCTCTAATCTATGTATAAGTTCCACAAGCTGCTGTCTGATCTGTAAGTTCCGACTGTTTGTTTTCTTTGAATTCTGTTCATTGGTATACTTGCAAGTGACAAGAAGGATAATTAACTGTTTTTAGCGTTTTTTCTGACTTGTTATATACTTACCTTTATCTGTCTAACAAATGGTTGCCTGCAATTCATGTACATATCGCTATTAGACTCATTACTAGCCGCTGGCTATGGGTCCAAGCAGTCTTTGGGTATATGAAGCAGTGCGACAAAGAACAATAAAGAAATTCAATTCAAATCACGTTTGCACCGTTCACAAAGTATTTTCTGCTGCCATCCGTCCCGGCCGCGGCGACCGCGTTTCGATGGAGACGAAACGCAAAGGGCGCCCGTATGTTGTGCGATGTTAGTGCACGTTAAAGATCTCCAGGGGGTCGAAATCATTCCGGAGACCTACACTAGGGCACCTCTTTCTTCCATTCTTCTTTCACCCCTCATTTAACTCTTCCCTTAGGGCGCGGTTCGGGTGTCCACTGAGATATGTGAGAAAATTACTGTGTCATTTCCTCTCCTCAAAAACCAATTTTCCAATTTCTCCATCCGTCGCCCTTTTTTGATGCCGCAGCCGGTATATTTGTGCAAAGCATAATAGAGCCTTTAAATGAGAAAATTTATAACAACCTTCCAGCACTAATAAGTGGGTCGTTTATTCAGATTGTTTTCGACGACATTTTCCTTCACAGCGTAAAACATTTATGCCGTGTATTATGAACAGACTATTCGAAGATCATTTAAGGACCCTTCCTACAAACATTACGATAGGAATCGACGCCTGGAAGTGCCGGGAAAATGCTGGTGTGGGAATAATCTGTCCACCTTTATATTGGTCTTTTTCACTGCGCCTTCCGTATTTCCCACAATAGCCAGGCGGGCGAGTTATTGATACATATTCAGAAATGACATCGCGCAAACCGGGGACGAAGCATAGAAAAACACTGCACAAACTCCTTGTTTCACCCCCAGTTTTCAAGCAGAGTTTCTAGCAGTATTGATTGCTCTACGCAAGCTAGACCCGTCTCTTGTCCTGGCATCTGTCACGTATCCCTTTACTCTATGGAGCATAAAATTTACTTGTTCTGTATTATATTCCATCTCTCTAACGATCCTCAAGCGAGAATTAGCAATATCAATAAGTAAAAAACAAAAATTTAGCCAGACGTTAGCGCTCTACAAGCACGGCTTGTTGGTCTACGGGTATGATGTCGCTCTTGGTGCGAAACGTCCCGGATTAAAACCACGAACGAGCTCACCAATTTCTCGCTGCCAAAAATTAAAATCGCAGCATTTCACGTAATGGCGTCCATGTATTGGGCTTCGTGAATAGAACTTGGCTGACACATACACTTTTACTCGCCCGGGAGTGTGTTCTAAAAAATTGGCGGTGCGTGAACTTGGTGTCACAAAATTCGGCGCATGTTCTAAAAAAGCCGCAGCGCGGAAGCAGTCACTCAAGCGCGCACAGCGTAAATAAAACTAAAATAGCAGAGAAGGAACCCTAGAGAGCGCGCAGCCTTGCTTGTGCTGCAGCCCTTTCCACTCTGCCCGTTGGCGCGACACCAAAGGAAACATGCCGCTCGCGCCGCCGATTGTTCGAGAACCTCCGAGTGATTTCTACTCATTGTCGACGGAGAGGGCGTAGCCTTAACCGCGATAAGTTATGCCCTTTCTTGCGTCGACGACGGCGCAAGACGAGAAGGCGCTCGAATCTTCTGGAAACCGGTTTCCGGCTCGACCAATTGGGTCGCGCGCCCGGCGCTAGAAGTAGAAGGAATTTCTGCAGTTGATGCTGCGTGTATGTGCGCGCCTGCCTTGGCGCGAAGAACGAACAGATGCAGACCGTGCCAGACCATGCCTTAAAATGAGGGGAGTTGGCCGCTGTCTGTCAGCCCGAGCCGCCGTTCAAGCTTCAGAAATGCACGCCCGCACGACTCCATGGAGAAAACCACTCGCCAGGCCACGAACCAGAGAGGCAAAGTGCGCCACCAACCTGCTGGACGGCTCCGTCGTGTTCCTCAGGTCGTCGGACTGTCGCAGTGCTTGGTGAACAAACTGTGTTTTGTTTGTTTGTCTTTCACCATTTGTTAGTGCACTATAGGTCAAAGTTTTTCTTGTATTGTAATATCTCTCGAAAGCGAATTTGCATGAGTTGCATTGTATTGTAAATTCCTTTGTATGTGCTCGTACGAGTGATTGTGAAATCCCCTGCATCGACTATTTGCTCTATAAACTTTTGTTTGTTTATGAACGTTTGGCTCCGACCCATTCTCTGGCTTGCGACCGGCGAAAGCTTGGCACCAAGCGACCACCCCCTTGTCACTTGGTAGCTGGTCTTCGGCTGAGCTTGCCACGCTGAGTCGAGGGCATCTCCTTCGTGACCGAGACCGCTACCCCCCCACGCTCTAAGGGTGTCTGGAAGTGCACGCAAAAGTGCGCGAAGAGGTGACACTTGGCTAACCCTGGAATTCAGCGAAAAGAAAGCACGCTGGCTGAGAGTCTGAGGTTCGTACATGGCAGCTCAGCTACACGCTCGCGACATCAGTTTTACCTGTATATGTACACACACGACCACGTGGCCGTCACGTGGTATCACATGGTCTTACGACACACCCATCGGATGTCATCACGTGGCTTCACATCACCACATCAGATGTTCTTAAGGTCAAAGGTCAACTCAAAGGTCACGCAATGTCAAAGGTCAGCTAAAGGTCAGGGGTCAAGGGTTCGACACCATAACTGTACCACATATGGTCATACACAGCTATCCTTGGTTGGGCTGAAGTTCATTCAAGGTCGTTGTGCTGTCTACCCGAAGACTGCTTTACCTTGCGTAGTGAAGCTTTTCGTTTGAAAAGGAAAACCCCGCGCACAAGTGCTGCTTCCTTTGTCGTTCCATGCAAGGAAGCTTTTTTTTTTTAATTTTGAGCCAGTCATTAGTGCTCTAGAAGCCCGTCTAGTTGGTCTAAGGGGGATTCCGCTTCCGTCCACGCCAGTGAGCGGGAGAAATATGTGGGGCTCCGCACAAGCGTCTAGCCCAGGATGTCTGCCCGCAGGAATGAGGTTTTTTTGTCTGAGAAGGAATACCAAGTGTTCATGCCGAGTCTGGCAACCAGGCCAGTTGCTTTGAATTATATTTTTTGTACGCTGACGTACGGGCCCGCCCATTCAGGATGGAATACTTTCGCGGCATATTGGCTGGTCTGTCGCTGCTTCCAGACGTTATAGGTTTGGGGCTCTATGGAATTAGCCCCATAAGGGCGGCAACGTTCAAGTAGAGGCGAACGTACGGTTAAAAATCTGGAGGGGACACTTAAGCTCCGCCTTAACGGTGTAATCCAACAGCGTATGCGGAAATATATGCAGAATTGGTCATTCTCAGCTTTACGTTCATAGATCGCTGAGAGTCCTCATAAAACGCTGGAAGCGACTAATTGCTCAGACCGCGCCCCGGCTGCGATGAATTTTTTCCACACATTGGGGACTAACGCTCTGGCGTTAAAAGCACCGGTGCCCTGTTATCAACTCGTCCAACCAAGACGTGCGTACGCGAGCATACTGGCTTCTTCGTAGCGTAACTGATGAAGACGTGAAGCTTGTTTCCGCGGCGCACTGGAAAGTTAGCGATTCTAGGAGAGAGCGATGCTACGACATAGAGCCTTTCCTGCAGAGTGCTCATGGACGAAGCCGAATCAGAAGCAGCAAATGATGCAACTAATGCGGACAAACCCAAGTCTTCGGTGGTTCCTGGTGCATCACCCCAATAGAAGGCTGCACATGAACCGGTTCCTTTAACCAAGACCCGTCAGGCTGTGGTCAACGCGGATAAAACTGCCGCGACGGAAAATTAGGCTAGGCAGCAGCGAAAAGCTAGCATATGTGTCGCACCAGCGACTCGAGAGCATGGACGTCAAGGAAGAGGCAGCGAGTGGTGTGGCAAGAAATCGTCCACGGGACGTGCGAAGCGACGAAATGGAGACGACAGGAGACAGTCCTGGTGATGAACTGGTCTCAAAAGCGGCTTCGACCAGACGGCCGAATTTCAAGCCGCATCCCAATTGACAAACCCGCCGATACACGTTCGGCAGGCAAGCTGTCAGTGTAGTGGACTGTGTACCAGTGGACCTTTGATGGCTGGCTTACAAGGTGCTGCCTGGACTTCCTGTAGGCAGAAACAGGCTACATTCCTGTGCTACTGGGTGCGGGTGCCGCAACGAGCACAAGCGACCAAGTACAGTGAAACACTTGACGTTTGGTATGCCACCATGGTCGTCACCATATGTTGCGGACGCTGAACTGGATCATGGCTTGTAACAGTAGGATATCACTGCGCGTAGAATTTCTATACGTAAGAGGGTAGGGAAGAAGGAGGAGGTATTACCAGCTTAAGAGACTTGTGTTGGAGAAAGAGCCGGACGTAGTAAATGTCCAAGAGATAAAGATCGAAAGCGTGGAGCAAACGGAACGCATGCTGGTCCCCTTCCAGGACCGCGGCAATTTTTGCTTCTGCCATGCTCTTGGTACATTGAATGGTCACGTTCTTTTTAAACGAAAGCATTACTAGCCCTTGTAGGCACCTGAAATGTCCGCAATATGTCTGCAAAATGTATCCGCGAAGCGTGGAAGCATGAGTGGTGTGCTGAAGTACATGAAGTCAGTGATTAAACAATATCAAGTCAGAGTCGATAGTCATTGGTCGTTAATATTAGTCATTAACAAAATGGACATAATTAACGATCATCAATAACAGCACTAAATAATGGCACTAATTCATGATTTTAATTGATGATGCTGTAGTCCTGGCTACTTTACGGAGATAAATAATTTCGCGAATTATTGAGGGTAATTAATAGGGCTAATTAGTGAGAACATTGGGCACGGCAGCACTACCAGGATGCGGAGCAATAACCCGTTCCTCTATAATGTGCAGATGATCGTCTTCGGTGCACTGCTTCCAGTCAGCACCCCCAGCCACGAAGGACCCGTGAAGATTATAGCACAGTCAGCCGGAACCACCAGCTTCCACGTGCGCAATCTGCCATCGCTGACAGCACAAGATTACCCATTCCAGTGGCCAACAGCTACAAGTGTGTTCATCGGAGCACATGACCTGCTGCAAGCGCCACCAAACTGGCATATATATACGCGCTACGAAGAATCTGCTAGTATTGGGCACGGCAGCACTACCAGGATGCGGAGCAATAACCCGTTCCTCTGTATTGTGCAGGTGAGAAAACTATTTGGTAAATGTTTCCGCTCAAGTGACCCCTTTTTGTTCGTGCTGCCGTGCCCGCAGCAATTGTCTTGTATCACTGTGGTATTGCGCAAGTTGTTGCTCCTAGGAGGAGATATTGAAACTAATCCAGGCCCGGATCTAGCCCAAATTGCCAAACAACTCAAAGATGTCGCTAGCGACATAAAAGACATAAAGGAAGTACGCCTCGCTGATATAGACAAGTAGCTTGATGCCCTATCACAGCTTGAAAAGAAACTGGCCACCTGCCAAAACGAAATTTCACGCATGGATCGCGTAATTGAAACAATGGAAAAGAAAATCGATGAGCTTGAAAATCAAGGCAGACGATCCAACTTAATTATATACGGACTGCCGGAGGAGGAAGAAGAAACTAATGGAAGTCTTGACCAAAGAGTGAACAAAATTATAGTACAAGATACCCTCGAACTAGAAGCTGTCGCCATTGAGCGAATTCACAGGCTAGGTAGACAGGAAAAAAAACAAGACTAGGCCAGTAATTATGAAGTTGCTAGATTTGAGACAAAAAAGGCTAATACTGAAAAACGGCTTCAAACTAAAAGACACAAAATACGCTATCGGTGAAGATTTTTCTGCCAGAGTTCGAGATGTTAGAAAGAAGCTGTGGGCGAGCGCCAAACAAGAACGAGAAAGTAAGGAAAAGGTTGCGCTGTCCTTTTACAAACGGATCATAAATAAGCGCGTTTATTTTTGGGACGAAGAAACAAATAGCAGAATCCCTATGCAAAAAAAGGACACAGAATTCAGCCCTCGAGTGACTCGTCAGAAAACTCAGTTAAAGAACTGTACGTCATAAATATAAATGCAAGAAGCATATTGATCAAAACACAGTGACTTGAAAGTCTCTTACTTTGTCATGAACCAGACGTAACTGGAATCACCGAAACATGGCTTTCACCTGAAATTTCAAGTCACAAAATCGCTCCACCAAACTACTCCGTCATCAGAAAAGACCGTGGTTCACGAGGAGGGGGCGTGGCAATACTGATTACGAGGCAGCTACCTTTTGTTATTCTCCCTGAAGTTCCCTGCGCACAAGCTGTTTTCTGCAAGATTATTTGTAAAGGTACAGACATAATTACCGGCTGCATTTATAGAAGTCCTTCTACCGGACATGAAGCCATTACTGCAATTCAGGAATTCCTTCAGTACCATTCCCGAAATTCACGAATAATTATTATGGGTGATTTCAACCTCCCCGACATAAATTGGACAACAATGCAATATACATCAACAGCTTCAGAGGCCCTCATCGATTTAATGTTCAATTTTAATCTTCATCAAATTGTTTCAACATCCACACGTACACAAGGAACAACTGGTAATATCCTAGATTTGATACTAATCAGTGATCACTTTCCTGAAACCCGTGCTCAGGTTGACGTCATAGAAGGCATCTCGGACCACAGTATACCTACCTGCCGATTACCATTACAGAGCAGTATAATATATCAGAAAAGCATGCAGATCGTAACTAATTTTGCTAAAGCAGACGACACTAGTATTGTAACACACCTAGCGCACGAATTCCAATCATTTTTCGACACTGCTTCGCGTGAGACCACTGAAGTGAACACCTTGTGGGAGCAGTTTAGAAATACGGTAACCTACTGTGTAGGTGCATTTGTTCCGCGAAAAATAAAACGGCCTAAGAAAAACAACCCATGGATTACAAGGGACGTTATTCATGCACAACGGCAAGTCAAGCGGCTCCGTAGATCAATTAAGGAAAAGGGGCAAAATGCTACCAAATCATTGAAACTAACCAGTGCAGTCGCAAGGCTAAAACAAGTATCAAAGCATGCAAAGCAACAGTACTTTAACGTGACTTTCCCTACACTTCTTAAGAATAGTCCTCATAGATTCTGGAAATATTTTCGCAAAGATAAAACAGCCACATCCAACCTGTCCATGGAGGAAAAACAGACGAAAGCTAACATGCACAACGATTTCTTTAAATCTGTTTTTACAAAAGATGACGGCATTCTCCCTAACAGTTCCTGCACATCTACGCCAGGTATTGGTCCTGTCCACATATCAGATAAAGGTGTTCTTAACTTGCTGCTAAACCTAGACATAAAAAAAGCAAGTGGTCCAGACGACGTCCCAAATCAGTTCCTTAAACGATATGCAGAATGGTGCAGTAAATATCTCGGTATCATTTTTCCCAAGTCTTTATCAACTTCGAAGCTACCCGACGATTGGAAAAAAGCATAGGTTCTACCCATTCATAAATCCGGAGATACAAACTCACCCTCTAACTATCGACCCATTTCCCTCACCAGTACGTCGTGCAAAATCATGGAGCACATTATAGCAAAACACTTAAAGCACTTTCTGGAGACGGAAAACCTATTATCACCCCATCAACATGGCTTTCGTCGTGGCTTATCAACTGTCACCCCACTAACAGAGGTTGTGCATGACCTAGCCCTTAGTATTGACGACTGCAGTCAAACAGATATAATACTACTAGACTTCTCTAAAGCATTTGACAGTGTAAGCCACAACAAACTAATAACAAAACTACGCATCATAATTGGAGATGGCCAAGTGTTACACTGGATCACAGATTTTTTGACGAACCGCTCACAATTTGTAACTTTCCAACAAGTTCAATCAAGACCAGTTCCCGTTACATCAGGAGTCCCGCAGGGATCTGTCCTAGGACCAGTGTTGTTCTTAGTTTTCATCAACGATATTGCCAACAATATTGAGCGTAACATAAAACTTTTCGCCGATGATTGCATTCTGTACAAAACGATAAAAAATCCTGAAGACCACTTTATGCTAAACAGCTCTCTTAACACAATTGTTGAATGGTGTAAAACTTGGCAGATGACAATAAACAATAAAAAATCCGTTTGCATGACAGTCACCAGGAAAAAACAGCCATATAACTATGCCTACAGTATCAAGGAATCAACGCTTTCAAGGGTTTCTGAACATAAATACCTAGGGTAAGCTTTAACTTCTGACCTAAGATGGGACGCACATATAGCCAATGTTACCTCTGCTGCCTTGCGAAAGCTGTTCTTTCTTAGAAGATGCCTACGTCTGGCCCCTCAAAACACCAAACTGTTTGCCTAAACTACCCTCGTAAGGCCAATTTTAGAATACGCAAGCACTGTTTGGTTCCCACAATCAATCACTGACATCACTCGGCTTGACAAGGTGCAACGAAAAGCTGTAAGGTTCATTCATAACAAATACAAACCCTCTGACTCACCTACCGATCTTGCCGCATCATCTGGCCTTCCATCACTATCATCTCGGGCAAAAGAATCCCGCCTGAAGTTTTTATATAAATTACTACACAACAATTACAGTATAGATGTGTTTAAATACGTATGCTTCTCACAGTCGCGACAATCCCGGCACAAACATGCGCACACGCTAACTGAATACTCATGCCGAACGAACACTCTCAAGCATTCTCTCTTTCCTTTAGCCATCAGCGAATGGAATCGACTCGATCATTCGATTACCATGTCGGACTCACTATCTTCCTTCACTTCAAGATTAGTAGAATGCAACAAGAATCAGTAATGTGCCAATAGTCCTACATCTTACCAGATGACTGCCCAACAATTACATATCTTGATACTATGTTACTTTTAAGGATGATTGCATTGTCTATTGCCACCCGTTACCTTTTTCTCGCTTTCTTCAAGTACCTATTGTTAAATAATTCGAATACTAGCATGCTTGCTGGCATGAATGTCTGCTGCTGTACTTTTCTTTTTTGTTACAGTTCTGATTCTTAAAGGTATTCTTTAGTAACCTGCCTACTAGTAGTTATTTAACACGTATTGTAAGAGTTCTTTTTGTTGATCTGCTTGTAATTTCTCTTTTGTGTTTTGAACATTATATTGTACTGGTTGCCCACCTGCTACGGTCTCTTACTGAGACTGGCAGTATTGTATATAAATATAAATAAAATAAACATTTCATATCATAGGGTTATGATTTTATCCCACACGTCTGATGACATCACGCCTACAACCAATTGCAGTAAAGCAATAAACGGAGCCCTGAAAGTTGGTGTTTGAGAACTAGGATGATATGCAGGTTTCTAAATAGATTTAGAACATCCTATATAACGTCATATGGACAAGACATACCAAAGTCGACCAGGAGCCACCAACGTCGCTGCAAACACTAATGTTTTCGCATTTCTCCAATGCAGTCTCTGCAGTGCTCTCAAAGTTTTGTTATTCGCAGCGATTTAACAGTTGTCGCTGAGTCTCGTTACATGTGAAAATGGGCGTTTTTCTTTTGTAGACCTTTACTTATTGCTATCTAAATGGCGAGCAGTTTGTGTCTATGCACCACATGTTGAAGCTCACCGTGCAACCTTTTTTTGATAATCTTTTCCGATACACCTCATGCGACGAGGGTGTAATTTGGCTGCAAGACTTCTGCTTTGTTTGTAGTGCTGCAGATTGAGTTAGAAATCTTAATGTTAAGGTCAAGAGTGCCTTCATGCTTATTCAGATTTTACAGGAATGCAATATATAAGATGTTGGTGCAGCCATTATATAATCATTTTCAGAAAGGAAGTCATGCCAGACTTCACTAAGTATACGTTCCAGTCGAACTTTTTCCACTATGTACTAAATATAAGGTAATACTGGTACAGCTTAGTTATCATTTCACAGTAATTGTAATGATAGAAACAAGGGAGAAAAAATTGCTGGAGATTTAGTGCTGGTTAACCCTGGCCGAAAGCGAAAATCTGTATCTTCCTGGCTACGTTTTATGTGGTCGAGCGACTGGCGGTCTCCACGGCAGGCGTCGCATCGAACGTGTCACCTAGCGTTAGGCTGAGCACATTAAAGTTCACCGGCGTTTTATGTAGAACCCACGTTGATGCCCTGCGCATGCAACAGGAAAATTAAATAGACTTTTTGGGAAAAGGAAGACCCGCCGCGGTGGCTCAGTGATTAGGGCGCTCGACTACTGATCCGGATTTCCCGGGTTCGAACCCGACCGCGGCGGCTGCGTTTTTATGGAGGAAAAACGCCAAGGCGCCCGTGTGCTGTGCGATGTCAGCGCACGTTAAAGATCCCCAGGTGGTCGAAATTATTCCGGAGCCCTCCACTACGGGACCTATTTCTTCCTTTCTTCTTTCACTCCCTCCTTTATCCCTTCCCTTACGGCGCGGTTCAGGTCCCCAACGATATATGAGACAGATACTGCGTCATTTCCTTTCCCCAAAAACCAATTATTATTATTATTGGGAAAAGGAAACGGCGCAGTATCTGTCTCACATATCGGCGGGCACCTAAACCGCGCCGTAAGGGAAGGGATAAAGGAGGGACTAAGAGAAGAAAGGAAGAAAGAGGTGCCGCAGTGGAGGGCTCCGGAATAATTTCGACAACCTGGGGATCTTTAACGTGGACTTACATCGCACAGCACACGGGCGCCTTTTGCGTTTTGCCTCCATCGAAACGCGGCCGCCGCGGTCGGGTTCGAACCCAGGTAATCCGGATCCGTAGCCGAGCGCTCTAACCACTGAGCCGCAGCGGCGTGTCGCATGCAATTCCCGCAGACACCTTCCCACGCTGCTTGGTCAAAGTGTGTGACGTCACGGAGGGAGTAGGCAGCACACCTGGGATGCCTCCTTTTCTCCTCTCCGCAACGCGGTGACGGAGTGCACATCTGCCGCGCTGCACGGCAGGCGTCGCATCGATCACACCTAGCGTTCGGCTGAATGCATCAAAGTGCACCGGTGTTTTATGTAGAACCCACTTTCATGACCTGCGCATGCGATGCTGGCAGAAGCTTTTCCGCTTGACCACAGGTCAAGGTCACAGGTCAGAGTCGAGATAGATGGTGTAACATCCGCTGGTGTCGCTTCTATAGCTGGCGTCATGTGTCGAACCTAAATACCACCAGTTATGCTCATGGTTTCACCTCTAGCTACATTCAAGGTGAAACTTGCGGCCCCGCTGACCTCTAGCTACATTCAAGGTCAAATTTTGACCCAGCTGACGCCTCAAAAAGCTGCCGTAGTGAAGCGCTTCAAAAATCCACATTCATCTGGGATCTATGGAAGCTGAATCAAAGCTTCAGGAGGATGAAGGATTGCTAAATTGCATAGGTAATGAAGTAAAAGATATCATCATCGTCGTCAACATCATGATAACTTTTCCAAACCCAAACCCTCGCCAATCCCCCACCGTCGGTATGTGCCATCGTTTTTGAGGCAACATCTTTTACTTCTTTGTCTACGCAGGCAATCAATCCTAAGAGACTAATTCGTGAAACATTGCAGCCGACTTGGATGAACTGACGCAGCGCGTAAAAATAACAGCAATTGACCGAAGCGAAGAGAGCCGCCGCGGTGGCTAAGTGGTTTCGGCACTCGGCTTCACTACGACATGTTTCAAAGCCTGAGTCGGTTTGGGACGTTAAACCTCCATAAACCAAACCAATTGTGCGAAGCTGCATCAATAGGTTTAATCAAGACAAGGAAGAAAAAACACTCAATGAGCAGCTTGAATCATTGAAATTTATCAGACAGAAAGATATATGAACGAAATGAAAGCTATGAAGGAGAGCTGATCGAGACAGAAAAGTACAAAGCGGCAATGATAAGCCTTCGGGCTGAGAAGTTGCGGGCGGGGGAAATGGTGACAAAGCGTGCCTTATCTGACGAGAACCGGAAGGCTTGACAAAAATGCTAGTTATAACAAATTTAAACTGATTAGACGTGCGAAAGCATGTGTTTACATGGTTGGCTCGTTGTTTTCCTTTATAGGGTAGTCGGCAAGTCTGGCGGCGATATTAGACTCAGGTGAAGCTCTGTTCGCGCCGCAGATGGAAGTTGATGAAAATAACGGTGTGCAATGCACAGCGCGAGATCGTGTTGTAGTTTATCACGAGGCGTGACAGCTTGCGGCGATAGCATGTCGTATGATTAAGGTCAGGGGAACGAGAGTATGGATTAATTATAGCATAAACAATACCGGAGGAAGAGAAAGCCGTTCTGAATGTCTCTGTCTTGAAATGCCTCTAGCTGCAAACAGCACATCGGCCGTTCGCCGAGATCTTCCGACACTTGGAGTTACGTTTGTTGTTTAAAAGAAAGCGGAAAAAAACGGACGAGGGACGGATTAGGGGTTACAAAAACACTTTCACGAGCGCTCGTCAACGTGTTTTTGTAACCCCTACTCCATCCCTCGTCCGTTTTTTTTTTTTTTGCGCTTCCTAGTAAACAACATGCATCACCAACTAGCCCGTCAGCTTTCTCTTCTGACCTGGAGTTACCACGGGCTTGTACGAAGCGGACCTCCCTCGACTTCCGACAGGTAATGTGGTCCTCAACACCGTCTTCATGCTGACCTCAAGGGTCGCCCATACCGTACCCCCGACTACCGAGACGCACTCGCGCAGATTTTGGACCTCCGTGAGATTCTGTGCATTGGCCAGTACCAAAGGAGCCCCGTTCAGCTAGCAGCTCCTTTAAGCAGATGCTTATTCACAAAGCAGAGTTCCTTGTCAAAGGTTTAAATTGTATCGTGTTTGACCCGGACACCAAAAACGTGAAGTTTAAGCTGATTTAGCTTTCACGCTATATGGAGAACCGCAGGATTAAGGAAGCTTTGGAGCCTATTGGAACTGTACAAACTGTCGAGCGTGTGAAGAGGCGGTACCCCGGAAGAAGGCACATGGAAAGAATGAACCGTGAAATCTCGCTCACGCTCAGAGGCGCATTGTCAGTAAGTCCAATTCCTCACACGCTCAATGTTTTCGGAGAACAAGATTCAGCTTTGGACGCAGGCAGGCCTCCGCTTTGTCTTCGTAATAACCGGGTATGCCATGTAAGGCGTCAGTGTCGTACGCCTCGATGCCGACGCTTTGAGCACGCAATAGGGAAGTCTGTCATGAGCTATGGTGACAGGTTGTACCAGTGTAACTTCGGAGGATGAGGCGATGTCAGAACACGTTGTGGATGTGTAGGGGTGCCATATGATATGATTATGGCCCTATGCCTCCATAGCATACGGCGCATTAGGATGGCTGTGCGTCATGCCGATCTGAACCTAAGGCCTGCTAGACAGTACTTAATTGAAAGTACTGCTTTCATGCGCGAAATGTCAAAGGCAAGCAGTGAGCAGCCACACTGGCTGCCATTCTATTTCCGAATACCGTTCGGTGACGACGCAGGATCATGAGCTCCGGCGGAGCGGCGATAGCGGCCCTTGCTGGCCGCGGTAACAGGTTTAATGCCGACGCAGATAACGAGTACGGGATTGTTTTGCCTACTCTGCCAACAGGACGTGTTGTTCTTAACATAGAGAAAGCGAACTAGAAAATTGACATGCAAATAGCTGGACAGCAGTAGGGGGCAAATCAGAAACTATCGGTTAAGAAAAAGGTTACAGAAACAGAGAGAGCTCTGTGGAAAACAGGGATGCTGACGAAATCGGCACTGGGAACATAAAGGATCTTTAAGCAGGAGATTGCCAAAGAAAACTTCAACAGTAATTGTAGGGGAAGCTCTTTTTTGTCTGAGGCTAAGACGGGAGTTTTGCGGACTAAGACATATAGAGTCAGGTACCACGAGATAGACACGTTGTGCGTTGCGTGCGGAGAGGAGCAGAAAACGGCTGAACACTTGATACTTTTCTGTGAAGGTCTTCACACTGCAATGAAAAGCAGCGGTGCTGGTTTATCCAAGACACTGGTGTTTAAGGACAGTGAAGAGAAAGTAGATTTTGAGCGGGTAGAGGTAACCAAGCGAAGGTTATCTGATTGGTGGCTACAATCAAGACAAGAGTAAAATTTCAAATTTCATGGCTAGGTGGCTTGAACCACCGCCCGATTTAAAGGGTTCAGCCTTATCCATTAAGCAATCCATATTTCTTCACGGTGACGTGCGCGCGAGGTCCTGCAGGGCGGAAGATTTTCGGGACGCCCTCGCCAACGCTGGTGCGCACCCGCACGTCGTGGCGCTGGGGGCGTATCAGATTAATCATGTGTGGGCGGTGACGTTCAGCAGTACTGAAGCGGCAAAGAAACTTCGTGCCTTCAAGGAGCTACAAGTGAAAGGACGCCGGTGCATCATTTTCGACCCGGAGGATCAGCACGTAAAGCTGAGCCTGCATTATATGCTGCACGGTGCATGTGGCTGACGACGACATCCGGACTGCTTTCGCGGCGTTCGGAAACGTTACGGAGGTGACGCCGGAACGGTGGCGTGTCCAAGGAATGAAGGACACCGACCGATGCAGTGGCTCCGTTGCCACGGCACTGGTTACGTTCGCCGTGACTGCAAGGTGCCCAGGTGTTCCCAGTGCAGGTGCTCTGGACACGCGGACGCGGACTGCGTCCGTACCTACGCGTCGGCTACCGGGCTCGGAAAGGCGAACGACACCGCGGACCTCTTGGACGTCGCCGAGGCGGAGGAAGCAGCGACTGGCACGGACGAGGCGGGCAAGTCGGCTTCAACGCTTTCGCGACGTCTGTGAGTTCCAGTGATAACACCCAGGCTGCCGACGAACCAGCGAGCGAAGCATCAAAGGCAGACTCTCTCGGCTTCTCTAACGCGACGTCAGGGAACGAGGTGTGCCCACCAGAGCCCGAGTACATAGAGGTAAAAGACTAGAACGACGAACACCACGAGAAGAGCGGCGCCCGCAAAACTAGCGCCACGTCCCTTGGCACCACCCCGGCGAAGCGTCCCCACGAACAGTCCACCCCCCAGGGGACAAGGTGGTAGCGCCCGGCGCCGGGAACCCCCTGCAAAGACCGGCGCCCGACGCTCCCGCCGCGCCCAAACTGTTCGGCTCACAAGCGGACCGGCTACAAGGTAGTCCTCGACCAGGCCGATGTTCTTCCGCCGGACGATGTTCTTCCGCCAGCGCCAACAGTGCCGTCTAGCCACGCGCTAGACGTGGGAGGTAAGCACCATGCTTTTGGGTCCTCCCTCTTGCGTAAAAATGGCTTCCGCCTCCGCCTTTAAAGTCGCTACGCTAAATGTCAGAGGCCTGGGGACCAGGAAGAAACAAGGTCAGGTGTACCGACTTATTACGGAGCGCGAGATAGATGTATTGGCCGTGCAGGATACGAAAGTGGACGGCAACGAAGGAACCGACCGCACGGTGCGACGCTTCACGACTAGATTTTTTGTTGTCGTCAGTCATGCAGCGGGGACATCGGCTGGCTGTTTGATTTTTGTAAAGAAGATTCCGGTGCTAGAGGTGCAGGCTTTTTTTGTTACACGTGTGTCTGGCCGGTGTATTGTCCTTGATTTTTCTCTGAACAGCATTGAGTGGCGCATTGTTACCGTGTACGCGCCGGATGTGGTTGAGGCAAGAGTTGCTTTTTTCCAAAGCCTCCAAGAGCGCGTTTGCACGGAGAGGAAGCTCACTGTCTTAGGCGACTTCAATTGAGTCCTTATGCGCGCGATAAGTCAAGCATCTGGGGGTTTCGACACAGGAGCACTGAAGTCATTTATTTATGGGTGTTTAACGTCCCAGAGCGACTCAGGCTATGAGGGACGCCGTAGTGAAGGGCTGCGGAAATTTCGACCACCCGGGGTTCTTTAACGTGCACTTACATCGCACAGTACACGGGCCTCAATAATTTCGCCTCCATCGACATTAGACCGCCGCGGCCGGGATCGCACCCGCGTCTTTCAGACCAGCAGCCGAGCGCCATAACCACTCAGCCACCGTGGCGGCTTAGGAGCACTGAAGTGTTGATGCGAATGATTGAGAACGGAAACCTCAAGGATGTGGCTGAATCTATTGAGGGTGCGCGGGCAGTGAAGTTCACTCATTTTCAGGGCGCAAGCCATGCACGGCTGGACCGCATTTACGGATAAGTTGATCTTGCCCCTCAATGCAGCCATTATGAAGTTGTGGGAGTGTCATTCTCAGGTAGCTGTTTAGTTGAGTGCTGCCTGGGAAGTGAAGCGAGGCAAGGCATTTCCATGGGAAATGTGGAAGCTAAACAACACGCTTCTTCGCGACGATGTCTACTACCGAGCAGTAAAGGAAGAAACGGGAAAAATAAACCCGTGCAAGAACCTGAAGCTTTGGCAATAGTGGGAGCTCAGTAAAGAATCTTTAGAAGTCAAAGCAGTAGAAAGGGCCACTTGTATCCGTTATAAAAAACAAGACGAAGCTGATATAAGGGCACTGCTGCGAACGCCGCAGAAGCAGTAATGCAAAGATCCTGAAAAATGGATAGAAGATATCAAGACAACAAAACGTAAAGCTTATGGAAGAACGGCGTTATCGCTGAGCACTGGTGAGAGCGAGGGCAGAAGACACAGTTGCTGGCGAAGCGCCATCAAAACGTGCTCTCGGTTTAGACAAAGCCCACTCTGAAAGAAATCACATCGATAAGTTAGAATGGAGCGGTATCTTATCGACAAACACTGACGACACGAAAGTAATTTTAATGAATTCTACCGGAGGCCTTTTCCATCGCATCCAGTAGACGCAGTCGCATTTCAGCATCAGTTTCTTGGTGCAATGCCACGTCTGGACGAAGACTAAAACTGATGAAATAGATTACAATTGGTTACCTCATATTGACCGATAGCACTCACTAATCTGAACTAGAGAATTTTCATGAAGGTATTTGCGCGAAGACTTCAGACAGTAATACCGGATGTTGTTGGACCCCACCAGACATGTGGAATAAATGGGCGCTCGATTTTTACAAAAAATTCACAAAGCGCACAGTGTACTTGAAAGCTGCGATGACATTAATGGGCGAGTGGCCATGCTTCAGATTGATCTCGAAAAGGCAATTGATTGTGTTCCTCATGAAATCTTGTTTTCGGTTTTACACCATGTGAACGTCGGTTCAGTTATCCGTGAGATGTAGCCCTGGAGTATCGAAATTGCACGACAAGATTGATCGTTAACAAGAGTCTGGGGGCCCCCATCAGCGTGCAGCGTTCGGAGCGTCAGGGCTGCCCCTTCAGCCCTCTCTTTTGTATTTACATCGAAACGCTGTGCAAGAAAATAATAGAAAACAATAGTGTTAATAGCTTTAGGTTACAAGCAGCTGAAGTTAGGTTGCTGGCTTATGCAGATGACGTTGTAGTATTCACAGTTGATCAGAAGAGCATGCGTGAAGCTGTCGGGTGTGTACGCGAGTTCAGAGAAGTCACCGGTAGCGGGGTTAATTGGTCCACATGCCTTGCACTCTGGCATGGATGGTGGCCATCCCACCCGGACCATTTTGCCAACGTAACGTGGGCGACGACCCTGGGCAAGTATTTGGGCGTTCCGCTCGATGCTTATCGCGAAAGCCAGGAGTATTGCAAACAGCAAACGAAAGAAGCACCTGACAGAGCTGGAAAATGGAAAAGCACCAATCTCTCAGTTTTCGCCAGAGCTAGTCTGCGACCTTTTTTCTTATTAGCAAGTTCTGGTATGTCATACAGGTTTTGCATTGCTCTCGTGTAAACATTCAGAAGCTACACAGGATTTTTGCCGTCTTCATATGGACTTGCGAATGTGAACGTTGCATCCGAAAGAACCTGTTCCGGCGGATAAAAGACGGGGTCTGGGGCTAGGGCACCTCTTTTTAAGGCAGCAGGTGGACTTTTATTTTCTTTTCTGGATGTCACAGACCCGTTGTTGCGCACCGTGTTCCAGGTGAGGCTGCGGTGATTTCTGCCGGAGTTTGTTGTATCCACAGAAGAGCTCTCTGGAGGATTTTTGGTTACTACGAAGAGATTGTAGCAAGTGTTAGGTTTCTTTCTGCGCGTTTTTCCTGCGATTATTTGTACAAAACTAAAACGAAAAAGTTGTACCGTGATCTTTGTGATATTTTTTGTTCGCAGAGCCCATGTACAGGGTATTGTATAGTGGGGGCCCGGGAAGTGATGTTTTAAAATGGGTGAAGAAATGCAGGTACCACCAAGAGTAAAGACCTCCTTT